>NW_026926407.1:0-27665 GCF_032062105.1 Saccostrea cuccullata
TTGAGAATCGTATGTAAATCGAAAGGGGGGGGGTCCATAATTAATAGAGCTCATACATGTATATGACTTGTTCAGTTTTCCGCGAGAAATAATATTACAACCATTGAAAAAAATATCCCCTAAAAGCTTTTTATGATTTAATTGGAACATTATATGTATGATATAAGAATGGTAATAATGAATTAAAAACAGTCATTAAATATGAAAACAATTAAAACATGACTTAAAATATCATTTAGAATAATTCATTTAGAATAAGTCATTTTACAAGTATACGGTAATATTTTTTAATAAAATACTTTTCTTAAAACAAATTATAGTTTTTCTGACTATTTTAACCCCTTTCCAGCTTAAAAAAAAAGTGGCCACAGTAATTATCAGTAAATCTCAGCAACGACAGCACATCATCAGTATTTATCATTCTCAACAGTAAAGACGACAGTAATTATCAGTATTTCTCAGCAACAACTAAAAATATCAGCAACAACAGTAATAATAACAGTAAATATCAGTAATTATCAGCAAGAACAGCACCGTATCAGTAATTATCAAACATTATCAGTAAAATTTGGGATTCTCAGCACTTTTTTCGTCCAGTAGTGAAGGTACGTAAGACAAAGAAGAAAATAAATAATCTGTCCTCGATAATCTTGAAAATAAATAATCTGTCCTTGACAGGCATGAAAATAAATAATCCGTCTCAAAAAAATTTGCCAGCCCCCCCCCCTCAGAATCAAATGGTCGTCCCCTATTAAATTTCCATAATCCTTTGCCTTTCTTAAAATCATTGAACTTTAAACATAAAGTAATAATCGAGCGGTCGGACCTATAACTCAGTTCTATAGAACTTGTTGTAACACTTGACAGTAGATTCTCTGATATAAGAAAAAAATCTAATCTACTTTGCTTAATGGGACTTTTTTTTTCCACGTGTATCTCAAGGCATCTCGATTGTTTTGTCTATAAATATCAACTAAGTTGTTATCTTCCATAAGCTCTATAACCCTCTGTCTTGCATTCGGGTTATTTATATGTTTATAATTATAGTAGTCTAATTCAGGATTTAAAACAATGTTAAAGTCGCCACATAATATGACATTTTCATAATTAAAGTCATTAATGTACCCATGTAATCTTTCATAAAAATCAGGGTTATCATTGTTTGGTCCATATATATACCAGGTCTGGTACAATCACTAGATTCAGCTACGTAGCTTGATTTACCTACATAGCTTTATTTACCTACCTGAGGTAGTTTTATTTAGCTACCAACTCAATTTATTTCTATAAAAAAGCATTTTTCTGTACGGGTGTCAGAATATCCTTTTGATGCAGTGATCATTTTGAACTTATCTGAAAACAACTCAGGAAAAAATCATTCTTAAAGAAATGTTTTTTCTGTGCAATAGCAATCAAAGTTCTGGAAGTTTTGGGGCTATGTATGATAGTTAGAACAGTTATTCCTTGAATGAAATGACAAAGAAGTCCAGTTCCGGTTAACACGATAATAGGTCAGTAATCATTCAGCACAATGTGAAGTAATCATACTCAGCCATGCCTCATCGCACGCATGAGAGAGATGACAGTAACCAAACAATGGAATTACATGTTTTGCTCTAAATTGTCCAAACGCAGCAACGTTTAAAATATCTCTGCTATTGATTGTTTCTATAAGCCTCCCTAGTATGAATATCAATAGTCTCTCAATTGCGATTTGTTGTCTCTTTTAAGGATAAATAACACAAACAAACTTTTTTCAGAAATCAGCATTATTTCTCATAGATTTACATTTAAATTGACAACCTGAATAATGTTTACCAAGTAGAGTGGGAGAATTTTATAAGATTTTGTCATAAAGTTAAAAAATTGTGCAAAATTTTGTATGGAATTATATAGAAGGCAAAATAAAATCTCAAATCTAAGCACCAGGGAAAACCTACAATTTCTTTATATTTCAGGGATTTATTATTTATGTCATTACAAATCAAAATCAGTCAAAAAATATATATCAACCCGCGCATCCATTTTTTTGTTTGTGGTAAGTACCCTTAAATAAAAAATAAAATTTTGAAATGTTACATTGAAATACTGTATACGTACTTTTTTCCACGGGGTCATAATTCCGCGGAATCTCAATATCTGTTTAATCCGCAGGTAGAAAATTACGCGGATTTCTCACACTGTCACTATATGCCTTGCATTTATATTAAGTACGCTTGGACAAATTTCCGCGGAAAATTTGTGACCGCGTACATAGCGTAAATTAATACCACGCGGAAAAAAGTACTTCTACAGTAGCTAAATAAAGCTACCTGAGGTAGGTAAATAAAGCTACGTTGGTAATTCTACCAACGTAGCTAAATCTAGTGATTGTACTGGACCTGTATGTACAACATAAGAGAAACCTTTTTTCTTCAGCAGTAAAATCTAAAAGAAGAAAATTACCATCCACATCTCCTTTTTCCTTAGACATTTTAACATCAAAGTTATTATTAAGGTAAAGATCCATACCATGCTAAAAAAATAACGGATCTACAGATTTTTTTGAAACTTCTCAGAATCTGAACTGAATACTTGTCCTTTCCAGATCTGTGTAAATTTTGGGGTCAACCGGGCCTCCTTTTGAGTTACTAAAAATAGACATAGCCTCGTGAAATTACGGAAATGCAGTGATTAAGATATTTATGCTAGCTTTCTAAAATTAAAAGCAAAAGAAAATTTTTAACATATGAATTATAGAGAAGATATGCTTGTTTAACGGTTTAATTATTTTTTTAATCTGCTGATCCACTTAATATTACTTTCTAGGGCGATTTAAAAATATTTAGCTCAAAATTATAAACTTCATTACTAGTAAAAATAAATTGCTGTTTGATATTTTAACTACAGATTTTTTAAAAAAAATTAACACGTTATTTTTCATCAGTCTCTCCCTTATATGGCATAAAAATTAAGTGGGGCAGCGGGCATCAAACAAGAAAATTTCACATTTTTAAACCAAATTTGCTGAAAAATGATTTTTTGAAAAATCTTTTTAACAACTATACTTTTAGGATTTGGGTGTAAAAATCGCTTTAAATATTTAAAACTATCGATAATAGAACAGTAATAAGTATGGTTTAAACCATAAGTTGAATATTTAATGCATAGACGGCCAAAAATTCGTTTTCACGATTCACAAGCATAATAGTAATCGGGTTCAATCTTCGGAATATTCTATAAACCGTTCATGCGCATGTGTGACGTTATGACGGAAGTGATAGTCTCGTTCAACCAGACCCTCGGCTGTCTCCGTAAATCTCCGACCACCCAGAGGTGGTCGGAGATTTACGCAGACAGCCGAGGGTCTGGTTGAACGAGACTACGGAAGTGAAAGATGAAAATACTTTCAGTTTCAACGGGTGACTGGAAATTCCAGAAGCCCCCCGTTTTTTGGAGAATACCCATACCGAAGGGAAGAAGCCCCAATAAAGTGGTAGAAGCCCCATAAAATTGAATGTAGTGGGATGCATAAAACCCTAAGGTGATGTTTGAATTAACGATATTGATATTCGTAAATTTTTATATCCAATTTTACCTCAGAGTCGACAGAAATCGGGCGCCATTACTGGTTTACCGTACACCACGCCCGATCTAATTTCGAAGCGAGCTGCTATTTGTCATCGTATAGATAGAATTAGATAATTATGTTCCCCAAACGAAGTTGGGGAACATATTGTTTTTACTCTGTTTCTTATTATGTTCCCCAAGCGAAGTTGGGGAACATATTGTTTTTACTCTGTTTCTTATTATTAAGGTCTTCCGTTTCAACGGAAGACCTTCTTATTATACCCGCACATTTATTGTTGTTACTCATGTCCGTCCGTCCGTCTGTCACACTTTTCTTCCCTGAACTCCTCTTACATTTTACACAGTAGTCTAATCATCTTTGGGGGAGATGGTTGGTGGTGTCATGTAGATGTGCAGTAAGGTTTCGGAATTTTGATTTTGCCCCAGGGGGTCAAATGGGGGTCGAAAAATGACGTTTTTTATGCAAAAAGCCCCGTCTTCCCTGAACTCCTCTTACATTTTATTCAGTAGCCTAATCATCTTTTGGGAGATGGTTGGTGGTGTCATGTAGATGTGCAGTAAGGTTTCGGAATTTTGATTTTGCCCCGGGGGGTCAAATGGGGGTCGAAAAATGAGGGTTTTTTATGCAGAAAGCCCCGTCTTCCCTGAATTCCTCTTACATTTTACACAGTAGTCTAATCATCTTTGGGGAAATGGTTGGTGGTGTCATGTAGATGTGCAATAAGGTTTTGGAATTTTGATTTTGCCCCAGGGGATCAAATGGGGGACAAAAAATGATGTTTTTTATGCAAAAAGCCCCGTCTTCCCTGAACTCTTCTTACATTTTACACAGTAGTCTAATCATCTTTGGGGAGATGGTTGGTGGTGTCATGTAGATGTGCAGTAAGGTTTCGGAATGTTGATTTTGCCCCAGGGGATCAAATGGGGGTCGAAAAATGATGTTTTTTATGCAAAAAGCCCCGTCTTCCCTGAACTCCTCTTACATTTTACACAGTAGTCTAATCATCTTTGGGGAGATGGTTGGTGGTGTCAGTTAGATGTGCAGTAAGGTTTCGGAATGTTGATTTTGCCCCAGGGGGTCAAATGGGGGTCGAAAAATGATTTTTTTTTTTTGCAAAAAGCCCCGTCTTCCCTGAATTCCTCTTACATTTTACACAGTAGCCTAATCATCTTTTGGGAGATGGTTGGTGGTGTCATGTAGATGTGCAGTAAGGTTTCGGAATTTTGATTTTGCCCCGGGGGTCAAATGGGGGTGGTAAAATGATGTTTTTTATGCAAAAAGCCCTGTCTTCCCTGAACTCTTCTTACATTTTACACGGTAGACTAATCATCTTTTTGGAGATGTTTGATGGTGTCATGTAGATGTGCAGTAGGGTTTCGGAATTTTGATTTTGCCCCGGGGGTCAAATGAGGGTCGAAAAATGACGTTTTTTATGCAAAAAGCCCCGTTTTCCCTGAACTCCTCTTACATTTGACTCAGTAGCCTAATTATCTTTTAAGAGATGGTTGGTGTTGACATGTAGATGTGCAGTAAGGTTTCGGAATTTTCATTTTGCCCGGAGGGTCAAATGAGGGTAGATTTTTTTTTTTTTAAATATTTGATATTTTTAATCACCCTGCATTCTAGAACGTCCCTAATATTTTATGTATTAGCTTTAAACCATGATCATTTGGAAAATGATTGGTTTGTTTTGTGTATGTGTAAAATGGTTTCAAAATTTGCATTTTCATGTGGATGGCAAAAAGGGGCAGGAAAAAATGGCCCCTGCCTAACCCGGGGGGTCATGATTTGTACAAACTAGAATCTACACCTTGAGAATTTTTCCATATTAATCATGCTCTTGTTGTTCTTGAAAAGGAGAATTTTGAAGATTTGTTTCCTTTTATTCCTAAATAAAACTTTGATCCCTTATTGTGGCCTGACCTAGTCTTTGAGGTTATGATTTGAAAAACTAGAAATATGTCTACAGGACATGAATGTCCCACTGGATGTATATTACTCATGCTACAGGAAAATTTGTATTAGTGTATTAAGTTTGTTGAAAATATCTTGAACAGTTTCTTTAGAATTGAAACTAAAATCTAAATAAATTGGATATAGATTATAAATTCCCACCAAATTATGTATAAGTGCATGCTAAACATAAAAATGTCTTAAATTATTTCTTTAAAACTAAGCGAAATACAATTTAAAAAGGATGGAGGTCAAGGTCAGAGGAATGTGCAAGGTGAAGTTTTTGATGAAGTTATCAGCATATTATGTTTGATAAAAATATCTTGAATGATTTAATGAAACTGAGCTTAACACTTTTTCTAAGAAAAGAGAGGTCAAAAGAAAGGTTAAGGCCAAAATGTTAATTGTTGCAGTTAATAAGCTTACATCAGTATGAATTTACTATTAGCATATGAAGTTTGATAAAACTATAATTAATGGTTTATTTAAAACTTAGATAAACACATATTTTAAGAAGGAAATCAAACCAAAACAAATACCTTAGAAATGAAATAAATTAACAACTTGATTCATTAATTAATTTAACTTAATTACATATTATAAATGATTGGAATTTAAAAAAAGGAACTTTATTAATTAATTAATTACCTAGTTAAATTCATTTAAAACACCAAATCAATTAGTATTTTCACTGTGTGATGTCTCTCAACAGGTTAAATCTCAATGTTTTTATGTAACAGTACACATCTGTCATCACCTATACAAATATTTTCATATTTTCCACAATGATTTTCGATATAAAATTCTTTTTGGTAGGTACAAACCAGTGTGGATAAAAGTATTCAAGTGGGCCATGAAATATGCTTATAATTAATATTTTATTTCACTTAGGAAATATGTAAATATTTAATGCTTCATTTATATTCTTAACTTTCCTTTCATTTATTTTTTTTTGAAAATAAAAATCATATATTATATTATTCACTTTTGATCAAGATTACGGTAATGATTTTCACGGATTACTCGAAACGACTTCAGCGATCGCGATTTTAGATTGGGCGTGGTGTACGGTATATGAAGACAAGAAGAAATGGCGCCCGATTTCTGTCGACTCTGAGGTAAAATTGGCTATAAAAATTTACGGATAACAATATCATTCATTTAAACATCACCTTAGGGTTTTATGTACCCCACTTTATTCAATTTTATGGGGCTTCTACCACTTTATTGGGGCTTCTCCCCTTCTGTTTGGGTATTCTCCAAAAATCGGGGGCTTCTGGAATTTCCAGTTACCGAGTTTCAACATTGGTCGTTTGGATGCGATTTATTTGATTAAAAATTTAGAGAAGTGGCACGTTTTACTACTTTTTGTGTCTGTGTGATACATTTTTCGCTAGTCATAGATACAAATAAGTGGTTTGTTTGCCACATCTTTTTAACGTCTGGTTTCTGATCACAGGAAATGCTCGGGCCTGTCTAAGTACATTTAAGGTGCAACGTTGTTTATCATGTTTTTATCCATATACAAATAGATAAAATCTATGTAAGCGGAGATGAATATGTTGAGTGTTTCCACTTTGTAATGTTTATTTGTTTAAAATACTGTGCTTATAGGCTATCGTGTTCTTGGAAGGCAGAGATCATATTCTTAAGCTAGGGACACTGAATGATCGAGGTTTTCCGTACATAACTCAAATTCGTTTAATAAGTTCTTAACACCAAGCTCTATAGTTGATGACTAGAATGGCATTGAGAGCATCATTACTAGAACTATGTCATTTAACTGGTAAAATATGAACACGTTCAATGGTGACATGTTTTAGTAATTTATGTATCTTTAAAATGAATAAGGTTAGATAAATTAATATCTGAAAGAGTTCATCATTAAAAGGGTTAAGAAAGTCAAACAATAAAAAAAGATTTGTTTTATGTACTCTGACTGACCTGTCAAAATCACCCTTACACAATAATTTTTTTCAACACTTAATTTTTTTTCTCGTTTCCATAGCATAATTTCTATAGGATGCTTCTTGATTGAAATTCTCATGGCGGATCTAGTGGTGAGTGTGCGTGTTCCCATGGACATTACAGAGTTATTACATGTACATACTAAACCAAGCAGTACAATTCTCTGTCATCCTTGGACTTTTAGTAAAAAGTAGTATTCTTTCAAATGGCAAATAGATTTTCATTGGTTAAAAAATTAATAACATCAGGTACTTTTAATCGTTGTTGACAATCATTAGACAACTTAATCCCTTACTTCTTTCTTATATGTAATCCTGTTATTGGAAATTGGCTACACTCCTTGACATTTTCCCGAATTTCTATCCCGGCCACGTGTATTTCAACAATGAATGAAAGCTGTGTAAATTTTAGAGACTTATTATATACATGTAACATCGAGAATATCATGCCTTACTAAAAGTCCAAAGATAACAGTGAATCGTACTAAAAGTGACCTTGGACCCCTCCTTGGAAAAACTGAACTATGCAAAATTGGTATGAAAAGTCACTGGTTTGATGCTTTAAAAGTCAACGACTCCCTGAGTAAATAGAATTTTCTATGTGAAAGTGATATTTTGATATGGATCCAGTGAGCATTTGTTCCATTAGTATTGACACAGATTTTGGAACCTGTAATTGTCTGAGCTAATGAAAATCATTACAGGCGAAAAGTCACAACCGGAAATTTTAAGTTTGAAGGTAATAGCACAAATACCGACGTTAATGGACTTCAAAGTTCCGGACTAATCACATGGATGGATTTAAAATTCCGGGTTGTCTATATAACACTACACTATTTAGTTTTTACGTCAAGATTGTCCAACAAGTCAAACTTCCTTCGTTTCCCATTGACCATTCCATAAACACTACCATTAAAGTACCACGCATTGTCTATCTTTGGGTGGTCTTTTAATCGGTTTATGAGAATCCCAATGAGTCTTGTCACATCATCTGTCAGCCAGGTCTTCCCATTTGTTTTTTCTTTAATATTTGAATGCTTACGCATTACATTCGATTTTGCTACACTGTTCTTTAGTTTTACGAGGGGAGTTTAAAAATGGCGCCGGTAGTGAAAGAGGCATAGAGCTCGGCTCCGTTGTCGTGGGTCGAAAAGGTGCAGAAATTCATATTTATTCAACGTACAAAGACAAAATATAAGTTGTCCATCAACATCTGATTCAGGAGAACTAAAAAAGGTTTTGGAAAAAAGTGTAAAGAACGGAATAGTCTGGTCTTTGTCTTCAGCCCGAGTTCTCGTGAGTAGCGCTTACGTGTCTGTGTTACTATCAATAAACTTTTCTGTATCTGTATTGATACGTCACAATAACCCATTGGGCTTTGACGTGACGGAGAGAGGGCGCGTTTAGTCGCGCTGATGTTCCAATGCTGACTTTCTAGCTTTCTAGCTTGGGAGCGCGGACAACTTCTTCTTCCAGATGGTTCCAATCTATTGCAGTGCGTACAAAGAACGAGTTCTTGAGTTGTTCTGTCTTTGTATCTGGTATTTCTACTGCTTTGCTGTTATTTCTTATCCTATTATATATAATATTTGTTGTTTGGTAGTCTTCGTACACTTTGGATCTGATGTTCCTTTTCTGTTTTTGAAATTTGATATATTGATCGGGTTTAATTGCTGGTATCTGCCCCACAACCACTTTGTAGAAAAATATCAGCCGTTGTTGGCGTCTGGTTTCTAATAAGGGAAGGTCAAGTTCTTTGAGCATCTTTGTCATTGTGCCCTCTTCCCTTGATTAATAATCTTTTGTTACATGTATGAATCTAGCACCTCTTCTTTGGATGGATTCTAGTTTTGTTGTTTCTTGTTTGGTGTATGGATCCCAGATGACAGCTCCATACTCCATTATGGATCTTACTAGTGCTATATATGCAATTTTTCTACAGTTTTTTTGGACAATGTTGTAAGTTCCTTCTTAGGAAGCCTAAGGTGGAGTTGGCTTTGTTCGAGATGTTGTTTACATGTTCCTTCCATTTCAGGTCTTCTTGTATTTGGAGTCCTAAGTAAGGATTTGATGCCACTTGTTTTAGGGTAGTAGTATAAGGGGCCCCGATGGCCGGGTCAACTGAGTGCACTTTTTATGCAAATGAGGTCAAAAATACTGGATTCTGATTGGTGAAGGGGATAAGTGGGTCAACTGAGTGCAGTTCTAACCCTAACCTCCTAGCCCCCTAACCCTAGCCCTAACCCTAGCCCTAACCCTAACTAACCCTAACCCCCCCAGCCCTAACTAACCCTAACCCTAACCCTAACCCTACCCCCTAACCCTAACTAACCCTAACCCCCTAACCCTAACTAACCCTAACCCCAACTAACCCTAACCCCTTTGAACCCTAACTATCCTATCCCCTAAATACGGGGCACTTACATTGTGTTTACATTGGTACGTTGGTACTACGTTTTTTTGTTTATGGACACAGGTAAATGCGCCGTGTGCAAAAAACATTTCAAGAATGTGATTATGACGTCACGCTTCACAGGCTAGACAGCCTAACCAGTTCAAACTGGATTTTTACTGAAAACAATAACAACCTGGATTTTTTACTGAAAACAATAACAAATAGCACACAATACAATAACAAGGGAATTTTATTCAGAATGAAAATACATACAATTACATTTTCTGTTTCTTCTTCTTCTGTCCCTTATCAGTGGTCAGGGATAGTTTCCTCTTGTGAGTAGTGCTGGGGCCTGGAATCTCTCTGTTTTCTTCCTTTTTCTCTTTTTTGTCTCCTTCTTTCACTAAAGGTTTGGTCTGGTGGGTCCCTGAAATCTTGGGTTCTTGATGCTTTTTCTCCAGTTTTTGTATTTCTTTCACTAACTGGTGTGTCTTCCTTCCTTGTTGGCGAATTTTTTCCATCACTTCTTTTCTAAAATCACCTATATCATTATGAATTATCTGCATGATAAAGGCCATTTGATTTAAGATACCGCATATCATTCTCCTGTCATCTACATCTAAAAGATCCCGTGTTTCTGGTACGGTCTCCTTTGTATTTTCCTCTGCCATATTTTACCTGTGTTGAATTCAGAATGCTAACGAAGAATGATCGTCGATGTCCAGCTCTGGTTTATATACCTTTACTGTAAGTGCTGTACCCTAACCCTAACCCTAACCCTAACCCTAACCCTAACCCCTAACCCTAACCCTAACCCTAACCCAACTGAGTGCAGTTCTAACCCTAACCTCCTAGCCCCCTAACCCTAGCCCTAACCCTAGCCCGAACCCTAACTAACCCTAACCCCCCCAGCCCTAACTAACCCTAACCCTAACCCTAACCCTACCCCCTAACCCTAACTAACCCTAATATACTAACCCTAACCCCAACTAACCCTAACTCCTTTGAACCCTAACTATCCTATCCCCTAAATACGGGGCACTTACATTGTGTTTACATTGGTACGTTGGTACTACGTTTTTTTGTTTATGGACACAGGTAAATGCCGTGTGCAAAAAACATTTCAAGAATTGATTATTCACGCTTCACAGGCTAGACAGCCTAACCAGTTCAAACCAGCCTGAAAACAATAACAACCTGGATTTTTTACTGAAAACAATAACAAATAGCACACAATACAATAACAAGGGAATTTTATTTGTGTGTACAATTACATTTTCTGTTTCTTCTTTATAACCCAGTGGTCAGGGATAGTTTTTTGTAAAGTGCTGGGGCCTGGAATCTCTCTTTTTAAATTTTTTTCTCTTTTTTAAAATCTCCTTCTTTCACTAAAGGTTTTTTTTGAAATCTTTTAACTTTTTTAGTTTTTGTATTTCTTTCACTAACTTTTTTTTTTCTTATTAATTTTTTTTCACTTCTTTTCTAAAATCACCTATATCATTATGAAAAATAAAATGTAAGGCCACATCATTTATGTTACCGCATATGATTCATCTGTCATATACATCTAAAAGATCCGGGTTTCGGGCAGCCATCCTTTGTATTTCCTCTGCCATATTTTACCTGTGTTGAAAAATTCAGAATGCTAACAGTGTAGGTCGATGTCCAGCTTGTTTATATATTGTTTATGTTGTGCTGTACCCTAACCCTAACCCTAATATGTAACCCTAATGTCCTACCCTAAATAACCCCTAACCCTAATTTAACCCTAATGTTTTGACATTTTCTAACCCTAATGTCCTAGCCCCCTAACCCTAGCCCTAACCCTAGCCCTAACCCTAACTAACCCTTCAGCCCTAACTAACCCTAACCCTAACCCTAACCCTACCCCCTAACCCTAACTAACCCTAACCCCCTAACCCTAACTAACCCTAACCCCAACTAACCCTAACTCCTTTGAACCCTAACTATCCTATCCCCTAAATACGGGGCACTTACATTGTGTTTACATTGGTACGTCCATATACGTTTTTTTGTTTATGGACTTACAGGTAAAAATGCGCCGTGTGCAAAAACATTTCAAGAATGTGATTATGACGTCACGCTTCACAGGTAAACAGCCTAACCAGTTAAACTGGATTTTTACTGAAAACAATAACAACCTGGATTTTTTACAGAAAACAATAACAAATAGCACACAATGGATTAACAAGGGAATTTTATTCAGAATGAAAATACATACAATTACATTTTCTGTTTTTCTTCTTCTTTGTCCCTTATCAGTGGTCAGGGATAGTTTCCTCTTGTGAGTAGTGCTGGGGCCTGGAATCTCTCTGTTTTCTTCCTTTTTCTCTTTTTTGTCTCCTTCTTTCACTAAAGGTTTGGTCTGGTGGGTCCCTGAAATCTTGTTCTTGATGCTTTTTCTCCAGTTTTTGTATTTCTTTCACTAACTGGTGTGTCTTCCTTCCTTGTTGGCGAATTTTTTCCATCACTTCTTTTCTAAAATCACCTATATCATTATGAATTATCTGCATGATAAAGGCCATTTGATTTAAGATACCGCATATCATTCTCCTGTCATCTACATCTAAAAGATCCTTGTGTTTCTGGTACGGTCTCCTTTGTATTTCCTCTGCCATATTTTACCTGTGTTGAATTCAGAATGCTAACGAAGAATGATCGTCGATGTCCAGCTCTGGTTTATATACCTTTACTGTAAGTGCCGTGTGCAAAAAATACGTTTTACCTACGTTTTCTTATATTTACATCCTCTATAAAGTGCCGTGTGCAAAAAACTGAGGGTCGTGTGCAAAAGAAATATACCTTTTACCTGTGTTTTCTTATATATACCTGTTTGCATCCTCTGTAAAGTGGCGTGTGCAAAAACTTACCTATGCATTGTGACGTCATCCACTGTATAAATACAATGTGATTATGACGTCACACTTTTTTCATTTACAGTCTAGACAGCCTAGTCTAGCCAGCCTAACCAGTTTGAACTGAATTTTTTACTGAAAGACAATAACAAATAACACACAATACAAAAAAAACATGTGTGTGTTATGTCTGTCAAGTTATAACACCAGGTCACTTTTTTAAAAAACTTAGAATTTCTTTTTAAATTTTTTAAACTTTTTTTAAAATTAACTTATAAATTTTTTAACTTTTAACTTTTTTAAAATAACTTTAAATTTTTTTTTTCTTATTAATTTTTTTTTTTGGTAAATTCCCCTTATAGTTTTTAAGAAATAAAATAAAAAAATCATGTAATACTACATCAGTGTTATGTTATTGTATGACTTCATCTTTTATACAGTCGGGTTCGGGGTTTCGGGCGGCCATGGCGTCAATCTCGGCAAAGATTTTACCCCAGTGAAAAAGGCTTGTAATCCACAGTGTAGGTCTTTTAAAGTTGTTTCACATTGTTTATGATTGTGATTATGTTATCGCTCACCTATATGTTTAATGTCAGCTATGCTAAATAACCCATTTCTGTGTAATTTGAGAGAATGTTTTGACATGTGGTTAAAGTATGGCGTGCTATTCATGTTATCATTTAAAAAGTCGATCCTAAATAAATCTGTCTTAAAAAATACATTTTACGAATGACATTTAATATGATTGATTAGAGTATAGGTATCCATATATAAGAGATATTATTTTGCATTACATTTAAACATGTTTTTCTGTCCTGTTTGTCTGTCAATTGTTGCTTTACTTCCTTTGTAAAATGAGGTTAAATTGAGTATCACTGAATATTGTATGCTTTTTTTTCAGGATCAGCTAAGATGTTGTTTCACTGGATTATTTAATTGGGCATATAATTGGATAATTCTGGTAAGTTTGTCTTTGTTTTGTTTACATTTCCTATATGAAGGTCATCTTTGCATTTAATCATAATTATGTAAAGTTCTGTTTTGAATGTAAATGCTGTATTTATCCTCATTTCATGTGATTTACACTTGTACATGTATAACCTGCATGTAACTCAGAGTGCATTTAATATTTCTATGATGGATCATTCTATGATTGAATTTAAATCAGAAAAATGTTCACTAAATTTTGATAAAGTACATGGTATCTTTTACATTTCTGTGCCTTTTGTCTGTAAATTATTGCTTAACTTACATTGTAAAATGAGGTTAATTGTGTATCACTGAATTGTATGATTTTTTTAGGATATATGTTATTTCACTGGATTATTTAATGGATAGACTTATTGGGCATATATTTGGATATCTCTGGTAAGTTTGTCTTGTTTTTTTGTTTACAATTTCCTATGAAGGTCATCTTTGCATTTAAGCATGATTATATGGTTAATTTAATTACTGTGTAATACTTATGTGATCTGTTGTCTCTAACTTACATTCATATAAGCACACCCTTATTTAACATAAAATATATTAACACATGATTAAGGGATCTTCAGAATTTTAATAAGTCCTTCTGTATAAATTATATGATTTAATTTCATAATTCATTATGTATGTTACCCATGGCCATGGAATTCAGACTTACTAAATGGTGATCAAAGAGATATTAATTAGGAATCTAATAAGAGAAAAGGAGGAATTTACAAAAGATTTAATTCTAAGTTATTTACTTTTTGTTTTGATTCTAAATATGTGTGATATATGGTATACATATATTTTCATTTTCACTTTTGTTTCTTGGTAATGAGCTTTTCAAAAAATTAAGGACTACATGTTGTACTGTGATGATGCTAAAAAAGATGTATTTTTCTGTATGCAGTACTGACAGATATTAAACCAAAATTGAATCTGCTGTTAATAAAAAATCTTTTAGTGTTAAATAATTAATTTGATAATCATTTTATTTGTGATATCAATACAGTAATTATGCTTTTTTTTATTATCTAAAGATAACATGATGAAATCATCTGGAGTTAATGTTAAAAACAATTTGTTTTGAGATTAAAAACAAACATTTTCATGAACATTTTTTGGCATTGTACATGTTTGTTCAATTTTTAAACATGCATTGTTTCACACAGTACTCCATCATATTAACAAAATGGTTTTATTTCTACAGTCATCAACATAGAAGATATGTATTGTTCCTAACCATCTATAATCAATTCTCTATGAAGTTCAGCCTGTCTGCTCTTCCTTTGGAAATACACAGTTAGTCAACCAACAAAGAAACACACAAAACTTGAAGGTAAAGTTTCAATGAGATACAATTGTAATATATATTTATTTATTATTTTATTATTATTTTTTTTTTTACATATGCATGTTTATAATATTGAATTGATATGTAAATGATATATTTAAATAAAAAGGGCTTGGTGGTCATGGTCATGTTTAAACTATATTGATCTCCTTTAGAAGAAGAAGAAGAGCTCCATTTCAATATATATACAAAAATGCATGATCAAATTTTGAAACTAAAATGTATGAAAGTTTTCTTTGCCAAATGATAGTTAACAGCTGAAGATAGCATATCTAAAGAATAAGTTAAATATGGCTAATTTGTAAACCCCCCCCCCCCCCCAGTTCCTTAATATCATAGTTGGTAAAGATAGCAAGTTTTGACTCCAATTGCTGATGAATTCTGAATTTCCCATTTAATATTAACATTATATCACAGGGAAAGAATACTATAATGTAGCACATCAGGATGACCAGAAAAGAAATCTTAATGAGCCTTTTAACTATGTATAAATTAAGACTGTAACCTTATATCTGATGTAAGATAATCTGATTGTGTGGAATTAAAATTCCCTGGTGTTTCTACTACCCAAGATCTTCTTATGAGTGCATGGGACTGTTGTAAACCTTCTCCTGTTTATAAAAAAAAATATACCTTGGAGCATGACACTTTATTCATAAAAGGTACTTTCAATATCATTTCTATGAGTTTTTGTTCTTTCTTTTTAATAATCTAGTGTTATATTTCATTTAAACCCATTAATATGTATGCTTCCAAAATCTTAGATCTGTCTGTATAGTTTTTTCAGCTCTTTGAACACAAATACCCTGATTCAATCTTTTGAGGTAAACATGATAGAGACATCATAGATGATTATCAGAGTGTGTATCATAATCTTAACCATAAGGTCAATTTAAATGGTCTAAGGCACAACAAATGAAAGTGAAAACTTTTTTTTTTATTAGAATACATAATTTTGTAATAAACAAATACTGGAAAAGTTACTCTCATAATAAGCCTTAATGTCCTCCAAGAATTCAGTTTGGACTTCCTCCATTAATCCTTGTATCTTCTCCAATGGTTTCGTGGGCTAAAATTCATGTGTCTTTAACAACATTTTTTTTTTCTGACAACTGTTTTCTCTTATTATCTATAAACTTGACTTCTTCTCTAGTCAAAGGTCTTTCAGGGTAATCCAAGTAATTCTTACCCTCTTTTGGTAATAAATGGTTATATTCCTCATTGGCTTCTTCTGCAATCAAGGGTCTTTCTATGTAATCTCTGACAACATTAGGATCACACTTCTCTGGACTTTATTGATTATATTCTTGTTGAGAAATGATCTCAATAGTGCCATCTTTTTTTTTATTTTAACTGGTATACCTCTGTCTATATCTTTCTCTGAAAGAACTCTCTTTCCAAACTGAATTTTACTCATTCCTTTACTCTTTTCTTTACTGGAGGTGTTACCCATGGTTAATATGAAAAAGTCAAAATCTTATGTTACAACTTGTATTTATACCCTTTTTGTCTATATTTAGAATTCCATCAAGCTTATATTATATAACAATTTTTTTTTTCAACTAAGACCTTTTTTTATATTTTTCAGGATTCTCTAGTGAGGGCTTATGGAAATGATCTATGTCTACTCTCAGAATGGTGAAAGACTATCAGATTATGCAAAGACTAACAGAATATCCTCTCTTGGAACACTGAAACAAGAAAATCAAACAGGAGATGGATGGAGGATTTAAGAAGCACATAGATAAATATGATTTCCAACGAATTTAACCAGTATTATCAGAGACTGTGGTTTACAGGATGACAAAGTAACAGGATTGTATCATTTTACTGTCAGACACTGACTATGGATAAGATGTACCCATTTATTAAACTGAGATCTAGTCAAATCAAGTACAATTGTATTGAAAAAATGATTTTCTGATAGCATGAACTCTTTAAAAATTAATTCTCACAGACCTCAAAGTATCTGAATGTGACTTTTATTTTTACCAATTTCTATTGAAGACTGCTGTTATGTATGAGAAGTATACATTTAAATCTTTTATTTTTCATCTTATTTCTATAACCCCTAGAAATTACACAGGTATTCAGATGCTGGATTTAATATTATTATTTAACTTTCCTGGAATGGTAAATATATTTTGTTTGTGTATGTATCATGTCCTATTTTGAATTTAAGATAGGTCTCAATAAGATCCCCTATAAAGATGCAAGTGTCCCATAATCTGTGGTTTAATAATATCTTGAATATCTTTATCATCCATCATACTAATTACATATAGAATGTTTGTAGGAATACACTTTGTTGTTTAGGACACTTTGTCAAGGTCAAAGCCTGAGATTATTGAGATGACTTCTTTGACAATAATTTGTAACTTACAATCTTCACATCATAAGTACACAGATGAAGAATCAATAAGATATTTCTATAGATTTTTTGGATCATTTACTCCTGGGTAAAAGTTAGTTACTAACTGAGATTACTGATTTGAATCCTGTAATGCAATAACTTAAACATTGTGTGATAACTTATAGACTTTATGAAAATTAGGTGCAAATTCTTAGGAAAGGATTGAAATGTTAATCAAATGTACAATGTTCAAGGGTGTTTATATGACTATTACTATGTAATACCTTAGAATTCTGTAAAAAATTTATTATCACTGCGTAGATAAAAATGGTGCATTACAGCAACTCTGGTGATTTACATACCTTCAGTCATAAATACATGTAGATAGGTATTTGGAAGACTCCTTTAGATTTTGAAATTTTTTAATTCAAAAGTATAGAATTTAAGTTTGAAAGATTTAAAATGGCAGCATATCATTTGCTTGTGAATTTAAAAAATAAATCCAAACATATACATCTTTGGATGATAATTGTAGCATTTTATCAATTCCTGGACTTCGGTCTTGATATCATCCTTTAATGTTCTTAAAATTTTAATGACTGTCTTTTAGTTTTAGTTGAATTAGTTTCTTTTCTACATGTGAAAATTACATCATCCAAAGAAATTCTTCATCTGCATGTTATATGAAGAAGACAATTTTCATCACAGTGAAAGAGATTGTTTTGTTAAACATATTGCATTGATGCACAAATATACTTTTAGATTTTTAATAGCTAGGGTTCATATTTCTTAATATGGAATGCTAAGTACTGTTGATTTCAATTTTTTGTGAACAAAGACATACTAGTAGAAAAAAATGTACATGATGTGTAAGAAAAGCATGTGTAAACCTTATGACTTTATATTTGCTGATTAATTCATTTATGAGTTTCATCTTTGTTTCAATGTAAACATTTATAAGTAGGGCACACATCAGAAACTCTTTAAATTCTGACTATCAGGGTTTAACACAACTATGATATTAAGGAACTGGGGGGGGGGTTTACAAATTAGCCATATTTAACTTATTCTTTAGATATGCTATCTTCAGCTGTTAACTATCATTTGGCAAAGAAAACTTTCATACATTTTAGTTTCAAAATTTGATCATGCATTTTTGTATATATATTGAAATGGAGCTCTTCTTCTTCTTCTAAAGGAGATCAATATAGTTTAAACATGACCATGACCACCAAGCCCTTTTTATTTAAATATATCATTTACATATCAATTCAATATTATAAACATGCATATGTAAAAAAAAATAATAATAAAATAATAAATAAATATATATTACAATTGTATCTCATTGAAACTTTACCTTCAAGTTTTGTGTGTTTCTTTGTTGGTTGACTAACTGTGTATTTCCAAAGGAAGAGCAGACAGTCTGAACTTCATAGAGAATTGATTATAGATGGTTAGGAACAATACATATCTTCTATGTTGATGACTGTATAGAAAATAAAACCATTTTGTTAATATGATGGAGTACTGTGTGAAACAATGCATGTTTAAAAATTGAACAAACATGTACAATGCCAAAAAATGTTCATGAAAATGTTTGTTTTTAATCTCAAAACAAATTGTTTTTAACATTAACTCCAGATGAGAAAGTTCATCATGTTATCTTTAGATAATAAAAAAAGCATAATTACTGTATTGATATCACAAATAAAATGATTATCAAATTAATTATTTGGACACTAAAAGATTTTTTACTAACAGCAGATTCAATTTTGGTTTAATGTCTGTCAGTACTGCATACAGAAAAATACATCTTTTTTAGCATCATCACAGTACAACATGTAGTCCTTAATTTTTTGAAAAGCTCATTACCAAGAAACAAAAGTGAAAATGAAAATATATGTATACCATATATCACACATATTTAGAATCAAAACAAAAAGTAAATAACTTAGAATTAAATCTTTTGTAAATTCCTCCTTTTCTCTTATTAGATTCCTAATTAATATCTCTTTGATCACCATTTAGTAAGTCTGAATTCCATGGCCATCGGTAACATACATGATGAATTATGAAATTACATCATATAATTTATACAAAAGGACTTATTAATATTCTGAAGATCCCTTAATCATGTGTTAATATATTTTAGACAAAATAAGACTGTGCTTATATGAATGTAAGTTAGAGACAACAGATCACATAAGTATTACACAGTAATTAAATTAACCATATAATCATGCTTAAATGCAAAGATGACCTTCATAGGAAAATGTAAACAAAACAAAGACAAACTTACCAGAGATATCCAAATATATGCCCAATAAGTCTATCCATTAAATAATCCAGTGAAATAACATCTCAGCTGATCCTAAAAAATCATACAATTCAGTGATACACAATTAACCTCATTTTACAATGTAAGTAAAGCAATAATTTACAGACAAAAGGGACAGAAATGTAAAAGATACCATGTATTTTATCAAAATTTAGTGAATATTTTTCTGATTGAAATTCAATCATAGAATGATCCATCATAGAAATATTAAATGCACTCTGAGTTACATGCAGGTTATACATGTACAAGTGTAAATCACATGAAATGAGGATAAATACAGCATTTACATTCAAAACAGAACTTTACATAATTATGATTAAATGCAAAGATGACCTTCATATAGGAAATGTAAACAAAAATAAGACAAACTTACCAGAATTATCCAATTATATGCCCAATTAAATAATCCAGTGAAACAACATCTTAGCTGATCCTGAAAAAAAAGCATACAATATTCAGTGATACTCAATTTAACCTCATTTTACAAAGGAAGTAAAGCAACAATTGACAGACAAACAGGACAGAAAAACATGTTTAAATGTAATGCAAAATAATATCTCTTATATATGGATACCTATACTCTAATCAATCATATTAAATGTCATTCGTAAAATGTATTTTTTAAGACAGATTTATTTAGGATCGACTTTTTAAATGATAACATGAATAGCACGCCATACTTTAACCACATGTCAAAACATTCTCTCAAATTACACAGAAATGGGTTATTTAGCATAGCTGACATTAAACATATAGGTGAGCGATAACATAATCACAATCATAAACAATGTGAAACAACTTTAAAAGACCTACACTGTGGATTACAAGCCTTTTTCACTGGGGTAAAATCTTGCGGAGATTCATCCCGAACCCGACTGTATAAAAGATGAAGTCATAGACTGTAAATGAAAAAAGTGTGACGTCATAATCACATTGTATTTATACAGTGGATGACGTCACAATGCATAGGTAAGTTTTTGCACACGCCATTTTACAGAGGATGCAAACAGGTATATATAAGAAAACACAGGTAAAAGGTATATTTCTTTTGCACACGACCCTCAGTTTTTTGCACACGGCACTTTATAGAGGATGCAAACAGGTAAATATAAGAAAACGTAGGTAAAACGTATTTTTTGCACACGGCACTTACAGTAAAGGTATATAAACCAGAGCTGGACATCGACGATCATTCTTCGTTAGCATTCTGAATTCAACACAGGTAAAATATGGCAGAGGAAAATACAAAGGAGACCGTACCAGAAACACAGGATCTTTTAGATGTAGATGACAGGAGAATGATATGCGGTATCTTAAATCAAATGGCCTTTATCATGCAGATAATTCATAATGATATAGGTGATTTTAGAAAAGAAGTGATGGAAAAAATTCGCCAACAAGGAAGGAAGACACACCAGTTAGTGAAAGAAATACAAAAACTGGAGAAAAAGCATCAAGAACCCAAGATTTCAGGGACCCACCAGACCAAACCTTTAGTGAAAGAAGGAGACAAAAAAGAGAAAAAGGAAGAAAACAGAGAGATTCCAGGCCCCAGCACTACTCACAAGAGGAAACTATCCCTGACCACTGATAAGGGACAGAAGAAGAAGAAGAAACAGAAAATGTAATTGTATGTATTTTCATTCTGAATAAAATTCCCTTGTTACTGTATTGTGTGCTATTTGTTATTGTTTTCAGTAAAAAATCCAGGTTGTTATTGTTTTCAGTAAAAATCCAGTTTGAACTGGTTAGGCTGTCTAGCCTGTGAAGCGTGACGTCATAATCACATTCTTGAAATGTTTTTGCACACGGCGCATTTACCTGTGTCCATAAACAAAAAAACGTAGTACCAACGTACCAATGTAAACACAATGTAAGTGCCCCGTATTTAGGGGATAGGATAGTTAGGGTTCAAAGGGGTTAGGGTTAGTTGGGGTTAGGGTTAGTTAGGGTTAGGGGGTTAGGGTTAGTTAGGGTTAGGGGGTAGGGTTAGGGTTAGTTAGGGCTAGGGGGTTAGGGTTAGTTAGGGTTAGGGCTAGGGTTAGGGCTAGGGTTAGGGGGCTAGGAGGTTAGGGTTAGAACTGCACTCAGTTGACCCACTTATCCCCTTCACCAATCAGAATCCAGTATTTTTGACCTCATTTGCATAAAAAGTGCACTCAGTTGACCCGGCCATCGGGGCCCCTTATACTACTTAGGGTGTGGTTCTCAAGGGTGTATTGGCTGTTTATTTTTTTTACGTATGCTTAATATATACCATTTTTTGGCATTAAATCTCATACCCCAGTTTGATGCCCACTGTTCCAATTTTTCGAGATCCTTTTGTAGTAGGTTTTGATCTTTAGGCGATTTAATTTCCCTGAACAAAAGGCAGTCGTCGGCAAAGATCCTAACTGAAGATTTTACTGCGTCAGGGAGATCATTTATGTGGCAAAGAAAAAGTATAGGTCCAAGTACTGTTCCCTGCGGTACCCCGGATTCCACACTGGTGTCTTCTGGGTATTCCCCTTCTAACTGAACTCTCATTGTCCTTTTTGTTAGGAAATTCGTTAGCCAGTTATGGATGTCTCCCCTTATCCCGTACTGATTGAGTTTGTGCAGGAGTCTATCATGGGGAACAGTGTCGAATGCTTTAGAGAAATCCAGGATCGCTACGTCTACTTGGTGGCCCTTATCATAGGAATGTAACATGTCGTGTATGGTTATAGCAAGTTGGGTTTCGCATGAATATCCAGACCTGAATCGGTGATTCAAGGATCTTAATATCTTATTGCTCTCCAAATGCTTCATCATTTGTCGACATATAATATGCTCTAGTAGCTTGCAAGGTACTGATGTTAAGGAGACTGGTCTGTAGTTTTCAGCTGCATGTCTATCACCTTTTTTGTAGATACACGATATATTTGCGCTGAGCCAATCTTTTAGAAGTTTCCCAGTATCTAGAGAGTTTTGGTATATAATCGATAATAATGGTGCTATTTGGTCTGCACATTGTTTCAGGACTCTGTTTGGGATGTTATCGGGTCCGGCTGCTTTTGATGGATTGATGTTTTTCAGCAATTTTACCACGCCTTCTTCCCTGATGATGATTCTTTTTATTCCTGTTTTGAGGTTGATGTTTTTTGATCTTGTGTATTTGTGTCAACCCGAGGTACTCTTGTAAATTCTTAATTTTGTGTCTGTAACAATGTCTGAAAGATCAACCAGACTAAATTCTGAATCAGAATCTAAATCAGAATCGGGTCTTCAAAATAAGGAGACGGACAAATCCATAATGGATGAAATCAAACGTCTGAAATCCTATATCATTACGAAAAAAGATCTGGAAAAGGCTTTGGAAAAAATTGTGAAAAACGTTGTTACTCAAATTTTAGATGATAAAATGAAGGATTTTAATGAAACCCTAAAATAAAATACAGAGAGCTTGAAGAAAGTACTTGAAGAACAAAGCCAGACAATAGATAAATTGAAAGAAAAGGTGAAAGACCTCGAGGCAGATTTGAACGACACAAGACAACTCGCTCGGGAGGCATATCTGACCGCTAATCGTAATGAACAATATTCGAGGAAAATACATTTAAGATCAATGGTGTTCCTCAGGAAGAAAAAGAGGATGTCGTAGAAGTTGTTCAGGATGTGCTAGTTAATGGGTGCGGTGTCGGAATTCAAGAGAAGGACATCATAGCAATTCACAGGAATCCGGGAAAAGAATCACAGGAATCACAGGGGCAATGAAATCAAACGTCTGAAATCCTATATAATTACGAAAAAAGATCTGGAAAAGGCTTTGGAAAAAGTTGTGAAAAACGTTGTTACTCAAATTTTAGATGATAAAATGAAGGATTTTAATGAAACCCTAAAATAAAGTACAGAGAGCTTGAAGAAAGTACTTGAAGAACAAAGCCAGACAATAGATAAATTGAAAGAAAAGGTGAAAGACCTCGAGGCAGATTTGAACGACACAAGACAACTCGCTCGGGAGGCATATCTGACCGCTAATCGTAATGAACAATATTCGAGGAAAATACATTTAAGATCAATGGTGTTCCTCAGGAAGAAAAAGAGGATGTCGTAGAAGTTGTTCAGGATGTGCTAGTTAATGGGTGCGGTGTCGGAATTCAAGAGAAGGACATCATAGCAATTCACAGGAATCCGGGAAAAGAATCACAGGAATCACAGGGGCAATGAAATCAAACGTCTGAAATCCTATATCATTACGAAAAAAGATCTGGAAAAGGCTTTGGAAAAAATTGTGAAAAACGTTGTTACTCAAATTTTAGATGATAAAATGAAGGATTTTAATGAAACCCTAAAATAAAATACAGAGAGCTTGAAGAAAGTACTTGAAGAACAAAGCCAGACAATAGATAAATTGAAAGAAAAGGTGAAAGACCTCGAGGCAGATTTGAACGACACAAGACAACTCGCTCGGGAGGCATATCTGACCGCTAATCGTAATGAACAATATTCGAGGAAAATACATTTAAGATCAATGGTGTTCCTCAGGAAGAAAAAGAGGATGTCGTAGAAGTTGTTCAGGATGTGCTAGTTAATGGGTGCGGTGTCGGAATTCAAGAGAAGGACATCATAGCAATTCACAGGAATCCGGGAAAAGAATCACAGGAATCACAGGGGCAATGAAATCAAACGTCTGAAATCCTATATCATTACGAAAAAAGATCTGGAAAAGGCTTTGGAAAAAGTTGTGAAAAACGTTGTTACTCAAATTTTAGATGATAAAATGAAGGATTTTAATGAAACCCTAAAATAAAATACAGAGAGCTTGAAGAAAGTACTTGAAGAACAAAGCCAGACAATAGATAAATTGAAAGAAAAGGTGAAAGACCTCGAGGCAGATTTGAACGACACAAGACAACTCGCTCGGGAGGCATATCTGACCGCTAATCGTAATGAACAATATTCGAGGAAAATACATTTAAGATCAATGGTGTTCCTCAGGAAGAAAAAGAGGATGTCGTAGAAGTTGTTCAGGATGTGCTAGTTAATGGGTGCGGTGTCGGAATTCAAGAGAAGGACATCATAGCAATTCACAGGAATCCGGAAAAAGCAGACAAGCCAAGGCCAATCCTCGTAAAACTAAAGAACAATGTAGCAAAAGCGAGTGCTTTGTTTCACTTTTAATCACAATAAGCCCTAACTATATATTTTTTTTAATTGCTTGAAACACTGAGGATCTTAGAGCAACAATCAGGCGCTTAGCAATTTTAAAAGTGTGTATGCAAAGGGGGGGGGGGGAGGTTATGTGTAGCAAGTAAAAAATACCAAATACTTTGACAAGCATAAGTCGGATTGAAGACAGACATTCTACCACAGGCACCTTAAGTGTGGTTAATAACTCCCCCTTTTTTATGAAAAAAATGTAAAAGTGTGTAATATCTCAAAAATATCAAATTTCCCCATCACACACATCTATATGTCGTTCTATGCAAGTAGATTTTACTTATACCTCATATTTAAAGAATGGCTTTACACGATATACCGATGTTATAAATGTGCATGATAACATTGCCATTGACAAAAAAAAACCGAAATATCATTTTATCCACTCATAGAAAGATTTTTTATAAACGATGGAGTACATTGTACATTTTATATTCTGTTCACGCAGTGAATGCTACTGGAAACAGCGTTTACTGCTCACTGGGACCAACTTTTTGAGAACTTCTCCTGAATCGAGATTTACATAAAATGACGACTGATACAAATGCAGGTAAATTATTTTTATCAAGTACGTTGTATCGGGGAGGGGGGGGGGGGTCCGAACATAACCGTTTACTGTTGAAATTGCTCACTGAAAAGGCACCCCTTATATCTTGAAGTACGTATATATTCATTCAAATCGGCATGGTTGTATATCACAGGGGCATGTTATCCTATTCTATTCTCTACTTCACATATGAAAGTTATTAAGTAATATTTTTATTTATGAAATAGAGAACAGGGTGGATAAGATACCCATGTGGTTATATTAACGAAATTTGTTTTTGCCTTGGAAAAAGTTTCAACCAACATAAATGGGATATGTTTGTATAATTGATTTTTTTTTGGGGGGGGGGATATGTTGTATGCCCCTATATTTTATAACGATACTACGTGCCTGTTTATCGATGTTGAAAATGCAAACTGAATTTATGATTTATTTGTTTACTTCGATGTTGATATTTCCCCCGATTCTAAAATCCTAAAATCGGGTGTATAAAAAGTATTTATTCATGTAAGTATATAATTCCTCAGCTAATTTCAGTCTATGTTCTACAATACAATATCGACGTCAATATGTAATTTTTTGAATTTTATATTAATTACTGATTCAATAAATCAGTAAATAAATAGGCTGTTTGCATAAAGCTTGTTACTGATGGACCTAATGCTTTTTGCTTTTTGTCTGAAATAAAAATATTAAATGCAAATTGAATTTTGTACTTAGCACAAAGATAACTCAATTTATTTTTGTTTTTTTTTTTTACATTTAAAAATCATCTGGTGTGTATAAACCATGATAAACATGATCAATTAAATATTTTAATTTAAAAAATGATAGAAATTACAACAGGGGATTTGCTAGACTTTGTATATTTTTTTTCACACATTTATCAATTAACAGCATTTTCACTCGCACAATATATTTGATAGATCTAGCATTCTCTAAATTTTACCGGGCCTAATTTAACTGTGACGTCACGCAGTCAACCATGGTTCAAGGAGGTCATATCAAAAGGTGTGGCAGCGATGATATGGAGTTGTAGCGTAACGTGATACTGAGCTGTCTGGAGCTTGGTTCCTGTCAAATATAGGCAGTTTAAAACCAACACACGAGATAAGCCTGAAAATTCCGAAATAATGTTTGTTTCAAAGGTGAATCTGATGTTGTAAACAATCACTTTTGAGGTATTTTTATCTCAGGTGAGTATTAAATATAAGCGGATTCTATCTTTTCCTAACTATTTTCTCATTTTTTAATTATTATTTATATTACATTTGATCTGTTGTCGGATTGTCTGATAGCGATCATAAACATCTCACTCTCGATTTTCTGTCGGACAGTCTGATAGTTAATCAACAACACGTCTCTTTTTTTCTATCTTAATTTTTTTTAACAAAATAAAACTGAATCAACAAGGAAAATAGTGAAAACCCTGTAAACATATACAATGCCAGCCTTGGGGGATTAAAAACAATCCCAAACATAGGAGATAAAAGGGCAGGGTTAATCATGAGACTTACAGAAGAAAAGGGGATACTCTCTGTAGAAGATCTAAAAACATTAAAAACAATCCCAAGCACAATATTAGACCCCCTTGTGAGTAAGGATGTGATTGTTTTTGGAGAGAGAGAGAGAGAGACGCTATCAGAAAAAAACACAACATCCAAAAATTGAAGATGCTTTTAATCAAATTGCAAATATACAATCAGAAATAGCTTGGCTCAAAAAAGACTATCACCGAGCAAAATTAACATCTTTGAATTAAAATAACTTTTTAATATTTTATACTAAATTCGGACGTTTATCTGTTAAATTCTTTATCTGTTTTTACTATGTGCTTATTTCAAAATCATTTGTAATAGTATGCATTCACGTCATTAACCGTCGGGTGGCGCTGCGGTATTAGAGGTGGTTACTCAAACGTTTGAATTTGTCAAGCGCTTGACTGGGTGTAAACAAATGGTAGCGTGGCGAGACACAGTGACTGTGGTTTCTCCTGGACATATACCTCCAAATTAATTGATTTGTAACAAATGCCAACTTTCTGTGGTGTGCCAGGATGTTGTAGAGGTTGCGGACACTCATTATTTTCAGATCTAGACATTTGTTTGAGAGAAAAGTGACGCAAAATCGGTCATGAAGATGATCAGCTGATTATGGAAGT
>NW_026926408.1:0-27236 GCF_032062105.1 Saccostrea cuccullata
TGAGGTTAGGAGGTGTGTAAAGTATTTGTTTATTATACCAAAATAAATTTAAAGAGAAAAAGAATGTCAAGTTTATGTTGATTTAAAGTCAAGGTGTCAAAAATAGTTATTGAACTGAAAAGGCGAAATATGCTGGCACAATCAAGCACGGATCTCTCCCAATTTATATATGTCTTTGAAATTTTGTATGCATTGAAAGGCGCGGTTTCATGACATTCTAAAGTTATATAACCAAGACGGGTTTAGGTCTTTACTCAGATCCAGGGAATCACATCAAAATAAGTGTATGGGGTATAAGAAGGGACAAAACAATGACGTGGTTAGACGTCATGAAACTGAACGGTGACGGAGCCAATTGATCATTAATTTTATAATAATTTGACAAATAATGAACGTATTAAGCTCAAATTTTCAACAATTCTTTATTTTTTGTTGTTTTATGTTACTTATCAATTTCGAAAGCAGAAACAACGAAGTTCTAATTTATAGCCTAAGTCCACGAACTTTTTGATACCCCTCGTACATGTGATTGGCAGTGCCAAAATCATTTTGTAAAGAAACGGACGGGGCAATCTCACAGACATGTCTAATCATGATCAGACAATCATTTTTATCAAATGTAAAAGATTGTGAATAAATCTCCAGAAAATTCATCATACAATAAAAGGAATTTGTAACGTATTGATTCTTTTATTGCATGTCATCAAATTATTATTATCAGACGAGTTTGATAGTAATAATTTTTTACTCACATTCAAACAAATCTTGGTCAGTATATGTTTTTTACAGCTACTTATTTATAATTTAGTCAAAATAAAGCGCAAAAAATCTCTAATTTACTGTACAGTGTTTTTATATGTTCAAACATCATTCGAGCAAGCAATGTTTGTTGGCAATAATTTTTTTTAATTGAAAAACAGGTTACATTTATTGATGTTTAATCATGAGAATAAGCGGTATTTCGTTTTTTTTTCAGTCAATGAGAAATTTTATGCAAACTGTGGTTTAAACAAAAAAAGTTTAAAGAAACATTCACATAGCAGTACTTTTCACTTAGTTGTCTTTTTGGGGGGGGAAATGCCTCTTAATAAATTTGAATGACGATGGTCAAAAACAGGAATTTGATATGGACAGAAAAATATTTTTTTAGCACATGTAAGCCCGAGTGTTCATTTATATATGGTGCAGTGGTTATGGTGCAGTGGTTAGATCGTCTGCTCGAGAGTTGCGAAGTAAGGAGGTACATGTAGTCCTTACGTCGCCGGTTTGAATCCCTCTGTGGGACAAGAAGACGGGTCCTTTGGTCGAGACTGTATAAACTAAGGTCCCGTGTCGCAGTAGACACTGGCACGAAAAAAGATCCCTAAATATCTGTAAATGACGAGTATAGGACAAACTTCAGAGCCCTCCTCTGGCAAGTAGTGGGGTCTCCATGTGAGTGAAAATTCTTCAAGGGACGTTAAACTACATACAAACAAATAAATACATGTAAAACATTCGTTTTTGACAAGTCAAAACTAAATTTCTGTTATGATTACATCTTTCATTAATTGAATATTTTAAAAATATTTTTTTTAATTCAGAATATGTCCTTTTTTGGGTCCAAATCTATCCATACCTACTGCGAAAAGAGAACACTCCAGTTGTTACCGTAGCAACCCATTCTGACGAAGTGCAAGATATGGTATCTGTCAATGATAAAATGTTTCGAAATAAATTGTACCAAAACCAGTTCTTTCCTTTAAGTTGAAAATTAACACATACAAATTTCATTTTTTATTTTCATAAAATGAATTCAGTGTGTCCAAATTTTTAAAAAGTAGTTTGATTTCTAAGATATGGTATCAAATCAAAAAGTTGATTGTAAGAGTCATAAATAATTTGAGTGGACATTTATCTCCTTCTTACTAGGTTAACAAATCAATTTATGATGATTTGCTGGAGCTCCTGAAGTATGAGCCTGATCTGAGAAAACATCTTGACCGAGAACGCTGCTTCCACATTGGGTTACCTGAGGATGATAACGAACCATTGGATAAACTTACCGATGCAGTAGAATGTATTGCTTCTATCGCCTTGGAAGATCGTTGGAGAGATACAATTCCGAAGGAGTGGTCATTATGTGAAGTAGTTTTAAGACAAAACAAGCAAAATGGAAAAAAAATCATTTCAGTCACAGACTTCAGAAAACAAGTTTCAATTAAAAAATTTGGAAAAGGAAATGAGACATTTGATGTGCTTAGGTTTTATCATGATATTGGGGCAATTGTATTACAACGAAAATCATTTGAAAGATAGAGCAATAACAGATGTACAATGGTTTGTAGACTGTTTTAAGAATATTATAACAGATCCAAAGCATGTCAGGGATCTTGTTGAAAATGACAAAGATTGGAAAAACTTCTTTGAAAGCGGTTATCTAACTCAAGGATTATTGAAGGGAATTTGGAAAAAGAAAAAAATGGACGTAAGGAAATGCAATTCTACATTAAAATACATGCAGCGCCTTGGTTTGCTTGCCGTAGGCAAAGATGCACACTATGTTCCCTGTATGAACAAATTAGACTTTGGAGAGCATTTAAAATATTATATTACACACTTAGAACAACAAACATCTGTTTTAGTGTTCAGTTTTCGGTTCCTGCCTCATTTCTTTTATTTCCGTCTCATAGTAGCCTGTATAGTCAGCACAGAGTGGACTATAATTGAAGAAAATGGACAAAAGTGTTTGTTTAAAAACATTGCTTTATTTAAGTTTGAAGGACACATAATAGGTGTAGCTGTTACTACATCATTTATTCAAGTTCAGATATTTAAACAAGGGAATGGGCATCTCAGTGGAGAAATTACGAGGAAAATAAAGAAAACGATGGAAGATGTCCTTGAGCAGCTGGCGAAAAACTTCCACAAGAAAACACTGTATGAGATCGGTTATCAGTGTTCAAAGCAAAACGTAACAGAAGGAGATGCTCTTTGCTTCATTTCAGAGAAAGAGTTGATTGGTAGAGGAGAATTTAGTTGTCCCAACCATGGACTGGAGAAGCATCATATCATAAAAGAAAAGGAACTGCTTCTCTTTTGGAAATATGGTAAACAAATAGAAAAATACGTCAAAGCAATTTTCTCTTATGAATCATTTTAATGAAAGAAAAAAAATCAAGAACAATAGGACAGAATATGATATTGACAATGTCGTGTGTGGGAAGTGATTGGCTTTGGCTTAGAATTGAAAAAAAAATATTATTATTTTTACATGATGTGAATTGTACTATAGAGAAACAATCTTTTTAAGTACATCAATTGCAAAAACTTGTAATATTAAATGATGCAATTTTTGAACAATAACTTCGAAATCCTTTTTATTTAGAATACGTAAGGGCATGCAGAACTCGATCCTTGGTGTCTTTTAAAGACATAATCAAACGTTTTGGAAATAATACTTTTTTTACATTCTAAACAAAGGGACACACTGTGATATATCTCAGAAAGAGTAAATGGCTTTCTCAATGAAAATATTAAACACAAGCTGAAAACACTTTTTTTTATCCCGTTTATAAATATATTCAGTCTGACTAACAAAAAGAAACAGTGCAGAACTGCAAAAGTTTTACTTAATTGTGGTAAAAGTCCATGTTAAGAAATTTTAAGTCAGATTATCGCTTACCTGTGACCTAATGGTGTATAACACTGAGATTCAAAGAAAAATGAAAGAAAACTCAATAAACATTTTTTTTATCATTCAAAGTATTTAAAAAAAAAACATTTCTCTCATTCTATCTCTTACGAAACATCTCTTCTGAATCGTGAAAAGAATTCCGTATCGAACCAGTAAAAATTCTTTATCCTCGATTATGACCCTATTGAAATTATTGATAATATTGATAAATTACAATTTAAATTTCACAGCAATATTATTTATAATCACTGATTGATTTATTGTTATAAAATATTGATACTTTCTTATTTACTATTTTTAAACTTGATTTTTCATATAAATTGTAGTGAACTACAAAGATTTGATTATTTCATTTGAGGGGGTACCATGGACAAAAATTATCATGATATTGCATTCTTTTTAAAAACTCATTTCAGATTCTGACAACATAGCAAATCAGGACGACTGCACAACAAATGCACCCGTCGGAAAATTACCAAATCAAAATTATTACATATTTACACAGCTGATAGATATAGGCAGAAAATCACTTCAAATTTATTTCGACAAGATTTTCCCTTCAAAAGACATTATATCAATATTCATGAAAAACAAAGTCGATATGGAACATGGAAAAAACAAATTCAACAAAGATCAACTGGCTATTCTATTTGCAGGCAAGTTTCTTTTAACTTGATAATTTTTTCAACAGAATATCGGTTTCTTTATTATTTATTATTATTTTCGGAGGTCCGTGTTTGCTCTGCTCTTATTTTGTATATTTGTTTAATGGACGTTGAGATTGAATACTGTTCGTTATTTCCATATCCTTCTTATGCATAAATTCTGAATAGAAACGTCTTTTATTTCTTTGTGTCAGCATTCAATAGAGGAGCATTATAATCAGTGAGATATTTCGAGTTTCATACCTTCCTTATGACTAATTTCTTCTTTATAAAACGATGAGAAATTTATTTTCTTCATTTACTTCATTTAAAAAAAAGTAAGCACAGTGTATGCTAAATTAATTACAACAACGTTCACCATTGTGTATATTTAAGAAATTCGTTATGTACATTCACCCAAAACATAAAGAAAAGTGTTTATATACTTTGAATTTGCTACTGCGTGAAGCATTAAATGGAAATAATTTAGTAACCAATGAAATCAATCCAAACCCTGTTCATCTAGATTTCCTTTATATAGGTTTCACTCAAAAAATCAAGAAATCACTGGACTTTGGCTCAAAATTATTTTCCACCAAAAAAATTCGTGATAAACTTTTATTGAAAATATATTTCAAAAGAAGTTGATAAGCATTGATAATTGATAAGCAGTTTACGTCTCTTCTTATTATTTTACAGCCCAATACAAGAAGCCTAAAAAATAGAATATTGTATTGTGGTCAATGTAGTCATTGTGACCACGAAAATGTGATAATTTTATCTTGAAAATATCGATTAGGCAACTGGATTCTAAATAAATATAATTGAAAGACTTGAGTGAAAGACGTTCCATCATATTCCTCTTTTTCTATCCAGCCAGTGGAACCAGTCCATCTTCTTCAGCGTTTGACGTGACGATTATGTATAAACTATTGAGATACTACGGACCAAATGTTCAGGATCCACTGGTAGGCTGGGGGAACAAACCAGAGGTAGGAAAGAAAAGTGAAACGGATGATGTCGAGCGGATACGATATTACAGAAACATGGTGGTACATCAAACAGACAAAACAATGGAGCAAGAAGAACTGGATATTTTCTGGAAGGATTTATCTCAGGTAAAAAGATCTCGTAAAATTATATTACTTTTATCAACTATAATTCAAAATAAACTATATATATTATATCATATCGTAAGAGTCAGGGTCTTTACATAATTTTATGAATTTTATTGTGACGCGAGTAAATTTTATATTTTTTTTTGTTAGAAAAACTATGCTATAGTTATTTTTAATTAGATTTGTTTTGAATGGAGTGATTTGCATATTTGGCTATGAACAAATGTTCGCACAGTTAATCGCGTGCTTGCATCTAAAAGATTATGGTGACTTTTTCATATGGAATAAGGTTATAAAATACATGTTCAAAAAATCTCTTGACGACTAATTCGTTACCTCTGTACATTTAAGCATTTTGTTAAAATGAATTCTTACATTTTCTTAATTTTTCTATACTAAGTTTTAACTATAACATTTTAGCACTCGTTTTTTCTGGATTGTTGTGAAAACAAAACACGATTAATTGTGTCGGTTTTCTTCCAGTTCCATTTATATCTTTTCACTTCCCAACAAAATTATGAAGACTCCGACAAAATTTGGAAGTAAAATATTTACATGTATCTATTTGGCTTTGGAAATCAGGTCTTCCAGAATTCTATTTGAATTCAGCTTATAAATACATCGTATGTCATCTCATGGATATTGGATATGATTAAATAATGAACAGTTCCATTAATAAAGACATTTGCAAGCTTGATACTAAAAATATCCTATTCACTAAGCTGAAATATAAATTTCTCTTGAAACAAATTAGAATTAGATCCTTTACGATCCTTTATTTTGTTATGCAGCGACAAAACAAAATAAAGGAGCGTAATGGATCTAATTCTAATAAGATTGATTTAGAAATAATAAACTATCTTAAAACACAGTCAGTACATATGTATCGATCAGGATCTAGAGAATGTCAAACATTAACTTGTTTACTATCATTATTTAGGCAATAATGAGACTCAGCAATGGAACTTTGGAAAAAGAAATTCAAGCTTTAAAGATGCAGAAGTAGGGTGAGTAAAATACTTGTGATTAGAAAAACGGAATATATATTTTATGCTTCGTTGAAAAGATAGACAGCTTATTTTACAGCTTATTTTACAGCTAATTTTACAGTTTATTTTACAGCTTATTTTACTGTTGTTTCTACAGGTTCATGAGAAACAAATATATTTCACGAACATCAATGATTAAAAACGTGGTGCATCCTGATGCAGAGAGGAGAGACATTGATATCTGAGTTAAACCAATTCACAATGTCAAACTGAAATAAGAAAGAAATTCCAGTGTTATTTTACTCTAATAGCACAGCCTTCGTTCGATGAAAAGATTACATAAATTTTGAACGATATTAACATTGTAGATATTTTTTTCAATAGTTACATTTTTGGAATTTTGATAAAAGAAAAGAAAAAATAAACCTAATGTGAAAGTGGCATTTTTATGAAGAGATAAAGAAACGTTCGAAAAAATACTAAGTTTTTTTTCCATTAGGAAGACATCAGAAGCAAGTAGCAACCGCTTATAATATAATGCCACTTAATAATACCAAATATCGTTAAGATTTTAAATGAAACTATAACAATAAATATCTGCATTAATTGTTGACCTTTTCGAACACAAATGCTAAATCTTAAATTAAGGAAAGAATGATTAAGCAGATGAGCATGTCAACAATTAAATAAGTGCAATGATTTATGACTTTTAGCCTTGTATTGCAACGCTGTTGAATTTTCTACATGTAGATCATTGAGCGCTGTTATGTCACAAATGGTTCTTACAGAGCGATAATATTTAGCTAACAAGCCACAACCATAACTTTCAGAGAACGTCTTTAAGGACAACATTTGGTTCCCTTTTTTTTTTTAAACATCAATGCTCGAATACGTTTCTATGATTTGGAAGATGCATTTCGGGCGGAAAGATTAAACTTAATATGATAAAGCTTAATTTGATAAAATATTAGATCTTCTAAATTATATTGTGGTTCGCTATTTGCTGAGCGTCTCTAGTGGTGGACACGTTAGATTTTCTATATTATATACTGTCAGATTTCCTTTGTCTTTGATTAAAGTCTGTCCATTAAAACTTCATATTATAGCGATTAATTGTGCTCACAGATGCCTGAAGATTTTTATCCCTCCCCCAAAAAAAAAATCTGGAAAAAAATTCCTACCATCAAGTTGAACTGAAAATATCAGGATGGCAACGAGTTTTGGGGTACCCAGCTTAACAAATAGACCTGGGCTTCGCCATGAAAAATAGTATCCGGACATTTGGTGACATTTGTTCAAGTTGAAGATCCAATTTGTTAGACGATTACAGGGCAGATCTATTTGTTAAGGCAGGTACCCTCAACACACGTGGCCATCCATGTGTTTTTTTATTTGAGGGTGGCACATTTTTCCCCCGTCTTTTTACGATAAAACAAAATCAAGCAGTTGATTTTGAAAGCGATGAATTAATTCAAACCATTTATATTCTAACACATATGTTGTTCAAAATTATATCTTTACTTTATTTGAAACAACGTCGTCGAAATAATTTTAATGTAAAAAATAATTCTAGTAATGAAAGTTAACTTAAAAGCTGTTTTTATGTTTTGTTTATTGTATTTTGCCTTTCTTTAAATTCGGAAGAAACAATACCTAGAATGTTAGAATATATTTCATTTCTTTTTTCTATTTTATGTAATTAGCATGTCATAGCATTTTGTTACAAAAAAAAATACGCTTTATTTCTATGTGTGTGTTACAAATGCTCTTCATTTTTTAAATGATTTTACTTGTAATTGAAACTTTATGTATAACATTTTATTCATGTAAAATAGATTATGCATTATAACCAGCGTTTTCAAAATGTTTAATTTTGATTAAACAATTTCTTTTTCGCCTTTATGATTGAGTACTTGGTCGTTATCATCCCATTTAGATATTATACTTTAAAGAACAAACGCAGTTAAACATTTTCATATATAAATTTTTACAAGTTAATTTACTTATTACTTAGACGTAACAATTAAATAGCACGAATGAACCAGTTGTAAAATATTGTAATTTTATAGAACCATATATGTACACAGAAGAACTCACATCACTTTATTCTAGGTTTTAGATTAAATCCAACGAAATTTCTGCAAGGTTGATTGTTATGTGCCTAGTGCAAGTTATATTTAAAGTCAGCACATTTGAAAAACAAAACAGTTCTCAACATTCGTAAGAGTGTTCTACCATCTGTTTTTTATACCTGCAAAATATATGCATAAATACTCTAGGCCTTTCTGGTTTTTCATGTTGTAAATATGGTTAAAAATGCTAAATAGAATTATATTTGCGTAAAATTCTTAAAAGATTAAAATCTATACATATCTAAAATTAAATCTTTAAAAATATTAATTAATATTAATAAATATGTACGATGTTGTATTTTAACTACAAGTAACTCTTTTGTGAAGATCAACCAAGGTGCCGATTTAAGAGTTATAGTTTATCATTTTACAGAAAAGATAAATATGCTGCTTCAGTTGGAGCACAAAATCATCAGCTTAAATTTTACGACTTTTCAACTTTATACACAACAATTCAAAATCCACACATAAGTACTCTGAAGTTGACATCAAAAAGATGCTTGAGTTTCTGATTGACAATATCTATGTGGTTTCTGGAGACCAGGTATTCCAACAATCTATTGGAATTCCTATGGGCACAAATTGCACTCCGTTATTAGCAGACTTTTTTTTATATATAACCGCATATTTGAGTTCATCTCACAATATGCGTCGTTATCAAAGCTCTATATCCTTTAATTATATGTCATCATTCACCTCCTTTTTGTGAAAAATCGAATAAATGAGATAAGCCGGATTTTATTTATCCATCCATACAGTGTCAGTACGTAGTCACTAGGTTTACGGGTTATCTCCCCTTTTCTATGCATCAATGAAAGTGAAAGGTTGGTGATGAAAGTATCCGATTTATTTTTCTATATTATAAAATATTTTATCATAATTTCCAGTTTTTAAAGTTAAGTTTCAGTCAAAGAATTAACATGGATTATCTTATCAACATTGATATTGCTCGATGGCAAATATTTAATTGGATTGAAACAGATCGATTTGCCTCCCGTCCATACTTTAAACACTGGCACATGGTACAAGATATACAAGTATGGTAATAATAACCAACTTCATCAGCATATTTTGAATGAAGAAAAGCGTACTTAGTGAAATATTATTTAAACAAAATGAGCTAATCTAAGAATAGGTCTGAACTTCAACCTTATTCGGTCCATGTTATTCAAGGTCATTAGTCAAACATCCGTACACACTGAAGCCTATATTTAGATACTTACATGTACTGATGTAGGTCCCTTGGCCTATCTTTTAGTTTAGGGGGTTTAGAAATGGGAATATACATAGTTATAGTTCTTACAATATGAGAATGGTTTTTAACTTCGGGCTTGTTGTATTTATCAGTTTATTCATAATATTTTGTGACATACTTTTCTTTAAAACAGTGAATAAATAGAAAATAGATTGAGAATAAATTTAAGTTTGATAAAGCTATTGTATCATGTCTTTTGAAATGTCATTTACCCGGATTCACATAAGAACAGAACTCTAATTAAAGGATATGATTTTCAATCAAGGCCATTCAAGGCCATTGTCCAAAGAGGGGCATGAAAGGTATGGAATTACAACAAAGGCAGTAATCAATTGTGAAATAAAATATTTCTAAGTAAAATAAAGAACATATTGTGGTGCTTTTGAATGTTATATTACAATTAATGCATTTTTATGTATATGAATTTAACATGACATAAGATGTGTATTTGTTTATACATATTTACAGTTGTACATGTACACATGCTATGACAAAACTCAAGGTAAGTATAAATACGAATGATGACTAAATAGATTTTGAGTAAAAAAATTTCAATTGGATGGAAGCATTGCAATGAACAATTCAGGCTGTAAAAGCTGGGGGCATAGATTCTATGCACCTCAGTTGAATTGTACATTGTCTGTCAAATCTACATATTAATAGTTATATTAGGACCAGCAGCATCCTCATCTATTCGGATATCTCTTCTCTTAGGGGGCTTGACAAGGAGGACAACTTCAGACTCAACCAGAACAATAACAATGTGTGCATAGTAATTTTGGGCTTCAATGGTTCACTAGTTGATATAGATAGGATTCCCCGAATTTTATTTTAATTATGTACATGTAGATATATATTATTTAGCAAGTCTAGCTATTATTTTGCTATATGAAAAAATATGAAAAAAATAAATATATGAATATATAAGTGTTCAAATTAATTAAGAGGGGGTCAAAGGCTTGTTTCACATATAAATTCTGTGTTGACATTTTAGTTGGTTTGGTTAAAGTTATAAATGAAGTAAATAAATGAAGGTCAGGCTGTTTGTTCATTTGGAAGCCGTCTTCAGTGTATATGAAAATAATTATGAATTTTTTCTAACAGGGCCTGTACCTTATTTGAGTAGGTTTCATTGATATCGACACATACATTTAATGACTTCTCATCTCTTAACTGCATAAAGGCCTTGTATTTTATATAGTTGTGTTTAGTAAGAAGGATATGGAAATAACGAACAGTATTCAACGTCTATTAAACAAAAATACAAAATAAGAGCAGAGCAAACACGGACCTCCGAAACATCAGAGGTGGGATCAGGTGCCATGGAGGAGTGAGCATCCCCTGCCGACCGGTCACACCCGCCGTGTGCTCGTTGTCATAATCAGGAAAAACGGAAAAAAACCGTGGTCAATTCAGTGTATAAATAATGGACTAACAATTGGTATGAAAAACGTCAGTCAGCATTTCATTCAATGATAAATTGTATTTGCTGACAAGGTCATTGTATCGACCATAGAATTTACGAAATGATGACTTTAAACGAGACTGTTGATATTCTTGTTTCATCAACTTGCTTGTCAATAATTAACCTCGTTTAAGAAATTGTTCAAATAGAGCATGCTCTTGCGTATCGAATCAACTGAGATATAAATACTCCGTATGCAGGTGTTGAAGGTATATTGCTGCATAAGTAAGGGAAGTTGACGATAGAAAATTTAAAGTCATCACGTTTATCATATAGCTTGGTTGTTAGATTACCATTAGTGTCTTTCTCAAGTAAAATATCCAAGTATGAAGCAGAAGTGTCGGACTCTGTGGTATCTTTTATCTCAAGCTCACCAGGATATATCGTTTCGACGTAGGAATGGAAATTATCATTATTGATTGACAATACGTCGTCGATATATCTAAATGTCGAGTTGAAGGCCACAGCAAGTGTTTTCTTCTTTTCACGCAAAAGATTTTGCATAAATTCTGCTTCATATGAATATAAAAATAAGTCTGCTAATAACGGAGCGCAATTTGTACCCATGGGAATTCCAATAGATTGTTGGAATACCTGGTCTCCAAAAACCACATAGATATTGTCAATCAGAAACTCAAGCATCTTCTTGATGTCAACTTCAGAGTACTTATGTGTGCAATCAGAATCTGCATGTTTTAACAAAATAATTTTTCAAATGACCAATGACGAGGTAAGTAAACTTACGAGTTCCATTTTTGTTAAAGAAGCAGCTGTCAATGATATCAAAAAGCCTGGATTTTAATTTGACGTCCGGAATTGTTGTGTATAAAGTTGAAAAGTCGTAAGTTTTTATGCTGTTGATTTTTGTAAAGTCTTGTGATTTCAAATTGTCCAAAAGTTCTTTATAGAATTTTTAAGTATCCACATCTGATTTACACCACTTCTTGAATATATAGTTGTACAGTACTCTTGAAGTTTTTCCTTCACTACTGTCAATATTTTATTGAGAAGTAACGAAAGAGGCTTGGTTGAACATTTAATGGAACCTGCAATGTATCTTTGTTTGTAAGGATTCTTATGAAGTTTCGGAATCCAATATATATAAGGTAGTTCAAATTCATTTTGGCTCTGTGGAATATTAAAAGTATTCAAAACTGACAGGTGATTTTGAAGAGTTTCTTCCTTAGAAAGAGAAGTAAATGTATAAGTAGGATTACCACTTGTAGAATTAAATCCAAGTTCTTTTAGAATGCAATTTATATAATGAGCCTTACAAACGAGGACAATGTTGTTACATGTACATGTACCTGCTTTGTCGGCAGGAACCAGTACGTACTGATCGTGTAATCTTTCTAATTCTTTTTTCACTTCTGGTTTATTGAACACAGAAGGATAGATGGTTTTCATTTTGCCCCTCAATCTTTTAATACGTGACTTTAACATGGATCTGATACATTTGATCCATTCTGACAAGGTGTCAATGTCTTCTTTTTCATATCTAGCCCATCGTCTGGCGTAATTTTCAACAGAATTCATAATATTTATAAAATTCCAACGCCAGTTGAAGGATCGGGGTTCCCTATATTTAGGACCTTTTAAAATAAGTGATCTAAGGTCCTCATTACAAACTATTTTTACGTCACCTGTAATAACGTGTCCAGCAGGACTATAGTTATAGGGCGAAGAAGAACATGAACACGAAAGGGGATTATTTTTCAGATAGTCGATATCCAGGCCATGTAAAGTGTTTTTGTAATTGAAAAGTTTGGAAGCAATGGTCGATGTATATTTGTAGAAAATACAAAGCGTAGTCTTTAACTTGAAATATGGTGGAGTAAATGAAAAGTTTTGTACCATCTTAAGTTAACATGAAAAATCAGGTAAACTTATTATACCAAATTTTTTTTATAGACTATTTCACAAATGTCGATAATTCACACAGAGACTAACTTTAGCACGGGCTTTTATTTCCTGACAATGTTCTTTAAGATTTATACAAGAAGAAAATCTTTAGGTATTTAAATATAATTCTACAAATAAAAGACTATAAAATAAATAATAATTTATAGGCCAATCTAATCAAAATTATTAGTAAATTAACATTTATTCCATTGAGTTATCTTTCTCAACAGGGAAAGTGAACCTCAAAATAGGAAATGCAACTTCAAGTCCCTGAACTTTTACAGTTTTAATCAAGTAATTCAGTTTCGCAAAGGGATGAGGGACAAATTACAGAGTTCTTTAGGTGCTAAAGTCAGTACAGGATCATTTGAATAAGGCTCGCAGTGCTGGTCTTTCTATGTATTTCCTTATGGCATATGCTGTATGAATGGTCATAATAATAAATAAATAAACAAATAAACAAAATATGAGGGTAATAATGAGACTTCCAGTACAAGGTTTTAAATGGGGATTAAATTTTTGTCAGTGTTGGTTTTTGCTGTGTCTCTAAGTTATTAGATACAAAAGATTTGCTATTTTCACACAGATAAAACTTGCTTCAGTTAAAATTCTATATTCACAGATTTTAAACTCATAATGGATAAATTGTTTAAGTAACTGGTTTAATTAATGTGGAATTATAAGATTTTAAAAAATAAATAAAATGAAAAAACCGCATAAGGCGAGATTTCCTAACTGCATAGAGATACAAATTCGGGGGGGGGGGGGGGTAGATACATATTGTACCACAGGCTAGATTATAATCTGATCCATTTCCTACAATATTTTTTTAATAAGTAGGCGCTTACTGTTAGCTTACACATATGCATATCTTAGGGGGATTTCTTCATTGAAAATATCAGTTCAAACCCTGTTGCCATTCGCATGTAATATGGTATGTTTTTATCCCTCATGTGAGCAGTTAGCTGAATTAATTTCTGTTTACACATTAATCTCATATGGGATTAAGATGCATTAGTCGGTGCATAATTGCATATGTACATGTAGTTTACATCCATCCATCAGCTAATTGGTACAAATACAGGTTACTCCTACATGTATAAGAGCCTCGGTTATCGTCCCTACGCTCCTTATGAACCTCGGAGCCAAGTCAAAAGTTTCTCGTCGTGAACCTCTAGCATGCTGGAGTAAAATACAGGTTAGCAAGGGGATACAAATACAAATCCACAAAAGAGTAGGAGTTAATGTTTCATAGTGTTAAGATTAGATAAACTTCGACAGCATTTTAGGGCATAATAGTAAGGATAGGTTTACACTAACTTAGCATATTAGTTTTCATGCTCTCTATAATAAATCTATTTTTTACAGCCTTAAAAAGAATTTTGAAGTCTATATTTTTAATAACCCATTCCATAGCATATTTTTGCAAGAGGAAAGGGGGGGAGGCTCCCCATATTTCCCAAAGTAGGAAGCTTAGGGTGTTGTTAGATCATGCCTTTTTGATAAAGTATCAGCTGGAAAGGGATTTAGAATAAGGTGTTAGTCATATGTGCCTTACATTTCTTGTGCAGTCCATCTATATTAACAAATGCTTAGGGGTAAATACAAGTACCCTATTGTGTTTCTTGGCTTGAAAGGTAAATAGTATATACAAGATTTAATCAATTTTACATGGTCTTCGGAAGAGCTTGGTTTAAAAAATAAGTAGTACATAGATAAGCTCATTCCTTCAGAACTGGCAAGATACATTACAAAATATCACAAAACATGTTCTGCACTTGACAGAGTGGGAATGTGAACACTTAAAATTATTGTCTACAATACAGGAACAACTTAATCATCCTGGGGGGGGGGGGGGGGTAGAGAGTATAGAAGCTCATTCATCTTATTTGTAATCTTTGCAGGAAAGTATATTACAAATTTTTATTTCAAATGACCAAAAAATGAATAAGAAATAAAATTCAAATGAATATACCAATAAATAAAAAAGGGGAGATAAATCTAGATAAGACATATTTTCTACTTTATTTTCTTACATTAGTCCAGTTAGTTTTTTTCTGACTGAGTAAAATAGCTGGATATTAGTAAAAGTAATAGAGATCCAAAGCAATACAACCTCGAAAGATATAAAATCAGGGAAAGGGGGGGTGGGGGGTTAATGCACGAAAAATTTGAAGGGTAACCAGATTTTAATGCAGCATAAATCTACAGTGGGTTGGAAATTAGAGAGAGTGATATTCACGATGGATGGGTTGCTGAGGGTTTTGAGTAGGCTAGGAGTCCATGGTGGGTGGTTAAATTGAAGTAGCCTACCCCCACCAGGTGGCAGTGGGCACCTACGGTACCCAGGTGGCAAAATCGTCACCTTCAATTAAACCATTAAACTGTTGATTTTGTTAACTTTTTGTGGTTGATGTTGATATATGTGATGGTTGATGTTGATATATGTGATGTTGACTTTGAAAATTATATCTTATATAATGTAAATCTAAAGCAAAATAATATGATTAAAAGACAATTTGTGTTAAATGTGTCCGTAGCACGATTGAGGTCAACCCAGCGTGCTACTTTTCCCGTCAGGGAGGGCACAACTTATGTTGATGTTGGGGGTATGCCACTTTGCCGGCTGCCCCGCTGTTGTGTAGACCACTGCGGACAATACCTGCCGACTCGAATAAAACATTAAACGTAAATACTAAGCATTTGTTTATTATATAAAGGTCTTTAATAATCATATGAAGCAGAATTTATGTAAAATCTTATGTGTGCAAAAAAGAAAACACTTGCTGTGGCCTTCAACTGGACATTTAGATATATCGACGACATATTGTCAATTAAAATTGATAATTTCCATTCTTACGTCGATACGATATATCCTGGTGAGCTTGAGATGAAAGATACCACAGAGTCCAACACCTCTGCTTTATATTTGGATATTTTACTTGAAAAAGACACTAATGGTAATCTAACAACCAAGCTATATGATAAACGTGATGACTTTAACTTTTTTATCGTCAACTTCCCTTACTTATGCAGCAATATACTTTCGTCACCTGCATATGGAGTATATATATCTCAGTCGATTCGATACGCAAGGGCATGCTCAACGTATGAACAATTTCTTTAACGAGGTAAATTATTGACAAACAAGTTAATGAAACAAAGATATCAGCAGCCTTGTTTAAAGTCACCATTTCCTAAGTTCTATGGGCGATACAATTTATATGAGTGAAATGCTGACTGACGTTTTTCATACCAATAGTAAGTCCACTGAATTGACAACGGCTTTTTCCCCGTCATTTCCTGATCATGACGAGCACACGGCGGGTGTGACCGGTCGCCAGCGGATGCTCAATCCTCCATGACACTTGATCCCACCTCTGATGTTTCGTAGAACCGTGCTTGCTCTGCTCCTATTTTGTATATTGTTTAATGGACTTTGGGATTGAATAATGTTCGTAATCTCCATACCCTTCTTCCTTACATTATTTTGTACACAAACGGTTGCCTACACATATTGAGAATATAATTCTTCATTCTACCTGAAATAACGGGGATAGGGGAGTGTAAGCAAGTTCCGGAAATTATGAGTTATCGTTTTTGACATCGAGCCCTAGCGGCACTTGCAAGGCTTTGTATTCTTTCAGTGTCCGTAGTTGCAAATATAAATAAATGTTTAGGTTTGCTCTTCCCAAGTATCAGTAGGCCATTCTAGAACATAAAGAGGGATAACTCTGGATTTATTTTCAAGATTGTAAAGGGCTGACTGCCCTTCCAAGTGTCTGCTGATTTTATAAAATTTGTTGTATTGTAATACAGTAGCAGAAATATACGTAGGGGATAAAAATTGTGCTTTTGTTGTTAAAAATTATTAAGTAAATTAAGTCTCAGACGAAGTTTTGTATTACTGTAGATATGAAAACTTTTTTAAAAACAATGACAGGGGATCTCCACAAAACTATTTAAGATACCAAATCAACGAAATTTATCCCACCTAAATCTTGTGCTTTAAAGAAAGTTCTTTATTTATCTATATATTTTCATAATCACTGCACATGGCTATGAAAAAAATGAATTTATCAATTTATTAAATGTACTCTTCAAAACAATGAAATGAAACACATAGATGAAAAATTGCATTAGAACACGTCATCTTCGACAACGTAACAATCTTTGCAACACATCATGTGAGATCTTGATATTAAAAACAAATTTTACAGAACACAGATCACTAATCATGTAAAATGACAATATCATACAAAACTTGCGATGTTAAATATTCTATCAACAAAAACACAATGTTATTTTGTGAAACAAAGAATTTATAATATTCTAAGCCTTAACCTTTGTCAGTCTTTAAGTAAATGCCACTGAGCGACTTGTTGGCGAGGCTTTGTTATCATGTCGTTCCAATGTCTTGTCTCCAAGGGACCACTATTGCTGCTTAACACAATTTTTCCTATCATTTCGTTCCTTCCCACTTTATCGAAGTCCATCACAATCACTTCTATTGCAGCTTCCCGGATTTTTCCCAAGGAATTTCAAAAAAGAACGACTCATTGTACACTGGATTTAGATTTCGCATTTTAATTGATGTTTTCTTTTTCTCTATACGGTTGTTTCCGAATTTTAACCAGAGCTTGACATAGGGATCTGCAAGTAAAAAAAGGTTAAAAGTTCTCAAATCTATTTTTTGGGGTATGGAGCTTACCAAGGCATAATGATGGTTAGAACTAAAAGAATTAAGATAAAAAAATATTGAAAATGTTTGATTGTATTGTATTTATAGTGCTAGTTTTGCATAATGAAATAAATAAAGGTGTTTTTAGTTATTGATACCCTTTTAAGAAAGATAATTTTCAATTGGATGAATAATTGTTTTGTTTTTTTAACATTAAGGACAGGTGATACAAACAAATTAAAAAATGGATGTCTGGATTGGTGTAGATATTTGGTCTTACATGTATTTCATTGAAAATGATGTAGGAAATGAATTTCTAGAATATAAAGAACTTTTAAACCTTATATGATGCTCAAAATTCTGCCTCCATGAAACCATCCTTATTAATCTGTACAAGTATTTTTTTTTCTCTTCAAATCCGATTTTTGTTAGATTAGGAATAAAAATTCCAAAATATGCGGTTAAACTTATTGATTTTACTCATTAAAACATGACTCAAGTTGTTATTTTCAAATTTTTTGACAAAAAATTGTTTGTATCATTTGTCTTTAACTTCCCATTCCTGAAAATCAAGAACCGTTAAACATTTTTATTAGAACAAAAAAATGGTTAAGGAACATTTAAATATGTAAAATTAAAAGAAATGAAAAATGTCTAATGAATTTGAACTAAGGGTTTAAGATGCATTCCTTTCAACTATTCAGCAACTGAGTAGTAATTATGGCGTGTAACTGCATGAACATGATGTTAATGTCCTTAATTTTTACAAAGAAACGTCCTTAATTTTTACAAAGAAACTATGACGTTGTTTTGTAAATGGATATTGTGATTAATTGATCCAATACATCAAAGCGTTTAATTTAATTCAAAAAACAAAAACATCTTAGCTACACAATGCAATATGAAGAAAGAAAAAAGGTATTTGAAACCCATTTTCAATGAATATAATTGAATATACTAATGTTAATATTAGCCTTAAAGATTGTACATTTTAAGCAGAGAACATTACCGTAAAAAATGGTTGACATAAATTATTCTGATACTTGACGTAATATTTGTTATTTCTTGGCTCTGTTTGAATTGCGAATATCTTGCAAACATCTTACATTAGAAGTTCCATAAAGAAAATTCTTAAAAAATCAAAAATTGAGACCTCAGCAGCATTTATTTTAAAATTTGAATGGCTGATTCTCATAATTAAAAAAAACACATTTTCCAATTATACTTACTGTAACTTCATATATTTTTTTTCATTACACTTATAAAATCAATCTTGCAAAGGGTATCTTTTATTGGGTATAATTGTAAATTGATAACACTTGTTTGTAAAAACTTATGGCAATACAACTTTTAAGCAAAGACTTTTGGGACGGGTAATCCTTTTAGATAAAATTTTCTCTAGTAAAATAAAGCAATTTAAAGAGACATTACAGCTCAATTTCCACATTTATGGAGAGTGTTTATTCAATCACTGTTTGATTAAATAGTGAAAATGATATCGATGCTGAAAATTTGAAGCATGTAAGATCATTAATGATCTCTACACCTGGTATTGAAGAACAGCCGGAAGTACCTTTGTTGTTTTTATAGGACCGTCAAAAACTATTACAAACAACAATTTTTTTACGGATAAACCAGATTTATTTCCTTTTAAAACCTGTAATTTTCGGAAAGGTCATACCTTTAACTTTGCGAGAAAATTAAAGAAAGTTGCGGTAAAATTTTTTGTTTCATTATTTTTGCGTAAAATGAGCTGTAGTGTCTCTTTAACATACCATGCACAAGCAGACATTAAGGACAGATGATACAAAAGATGGATGTCTGAGTTATTATAAATATTTGAGCCTATTTTTATTGCAAATGATGCTAATAATAATTAATTTATAACATACAAGAGAAATATGTAAAGTAAGTTTGTGAGTTCAACGAACATATTACATAAATGGTCAAAATAATTGAATAATATCTATATTTTTAATCTAGTCTTGTAATCAAATAATTCAGAATCGGTACTGTTTTCATCTGCGTGGAAATAATATGCTATATAATATAAGCCTTTGAAAATAAATGATAACCTACTCCTTTAAATTAAAAAAGCAGGTCAAGGGATGGGGGTCCCTTAAAATTTTCTACTCCCAATCTTTCTCTAAATACCTGAAGTTGAATGTTTTTGGGAGTCTCTTAAGTAATAAAACACTGCAATTCAGAACCAAATATTTGTTATAACTACATGTACATGTGTACATTAAGATTACAACATACGATCTACAAAACTATCCATCATAATTACATGTATATATATTTTCCTAAGAATGCAACATTCGTGTTAAACATCTGCACAGCTATTTATCATAACTACATAATGTAAGAAATGCTTTGGTGTTTCAAGAACTGCACTTCTATATCATAACTAGGTTAACTAAGGTTTATCATAAAATACTAAATTAATGTTTTAATATATATACACCTTTCTAAAAATAATCTCACCTGATGCTACACACCTTTCTAAAGAAATCTCACCTGAGGACATCTACACACCTTTCTCTAGATAATCTCACCTGATGACATCTACACACCTTTCTATAGATAATCTCACCTGATGCTACACACCTTTCTATAGATAATCTCACCTGATGACATCTACACACCTTTCTAAAGGTAATCTCACCTGATGACACCAACACACCTTTCTAAAGGTACATGGAACCTCACCTGATGCTACACACCTGTCTAAAGGTACCCTCACCTGATGACACCTACACACCTTTCTAAAGGTAATCTCACCTGATGCTACACACCTTTCTAAAGATAATCTCACCTGATGCCCCTGTTATGTCTTTATCTTTGAGATCTTTACATTTCATTACTATAATATTCAATCTGCCTACAGCCGGCTGGTAACTTAATGACAGTAGAATTTCTCCCAGTTTCCCCTGTAAAAAAAGTTAACAATTAGGTTTCTTAAGTACACTCGACTGTATACAACAGCAAATTATGAAATCATACATGAACCTTGTACATGTAATTTAACTATGTAATTTATGTAATTTAACTATTCTTATAAGCTACACTGTGTTACAAGCACAATGTTCTTTTAATTTCAATGCATATAATTAAAAAATAAAAAGCATAGAGGAAGTTCGGAAACTAAAAAAAACAAAGCAAAAATACACTGCTTTTAGCACGTAAATATTTTTATACATGTAAGTAAAAAGTCATGTTTTGACAGGGGTTTTGTAACATATGATTTGCGTCACTGTGTTTGGTTTACTATTGAATCATTAATATATTTTAGACCTTATTATTTTTTAAATTTGACTTCTTAATTGGTGACTTTTTTTTACCCTGCTGTCCTTGCACGGCTGAAGGTACCGCCACATGATGGGAGACTGTGAGAGATCTACTTCATTAAGAGGAATGTAAGTTTCACCGATAGGATCATCACGACTAAACCGGTCATAGTCTATAACTTGTAAATATATGGTCTTCTCTAACAATTTATTATGAGGCCAACCTACAAAGAAAATCATAAAATAAAAAAATGTAGGAATAATTACATGTAAGCGAGATAATCCTGATAATGCAAAATTTATGATTCCTCACTTAATAATGCTGCAAAAGAATTTTATCTAATAATCTGAACATATAACTACTGTTTCTTGCTGACCTCGAGACGTTTTTTTTTCACTCAATACTGTGATAATACAATAATTTTAGTGTGAAAGTAAAGAATTAAAGTTATTTCGATTTATATATATATATATATATATAAATATATAAGTGTAAAACATTGGTAGTTATAAAAACAATAAGATGAAATCTCTGCTTTTCAGGTATGCCACGTGTCACTGTCTTAAATATAAGTACAGAAATGTATATGTTACACACCTTCGAACAGAAAACTCTCATTCCAGCGTGGGTTAAGGTTTTTTTTCTTCACTTTTGTCACTAACTTGTGTCTTTTATCAGGTAAAAGTAAAATTTTCACGTAAGGGTCACTTGTTCCCGTAAAATCCTTTGCCACGAAGTCTTTCGCTTGAATCACTTTTAAAGTTAATGTTAAAGACTGAAAATCGTAACTTAATCCTATTTGTATGCGTCCTAGTTTACAATCGACGCCTTCTGTGACGTCAACAGACGCAGAAGCGTCCACCTCCTCTGCGTCCTGTGACGCATTCTCCATTAACGTGAAGGCAATATTCCTCATCCCTTTCCATAAACTGCTGTTGATGTCATCAGAACTTTGGGATCTCTGTGAATCGTTCTTCATGAGTGGCTGTAAAGATATTTTAAAAGTTAGGTTTAGACAAAAATTAATATATTTGAATGGGCATCACACATTTTTAAACCCAAATATTTCTGGTAAGACTGTATTCTTACTGGAATGGATTTTCTATAGCTTACATGTATATACATGTACATGTTATGTATACATGTAACAAAACTTGCACATTTTATGTTTTCTTTTCGTATTAGGTTTACATTTGCAGACGGGGTATTTTATTTTGAGTGTTTGAGCATTTTTTATTTTTACAAAGAAACCAACGACAAATATTTTTAGGTACATTCTATTTTTGGTATCCAAAGTAACAACGTTCATAGAAATAACAAAATAAAATAAATACCTTTTATGTGATATTTACATATGTTCACCGTTTTATTAAGATTGTATAATATGGACGCAAATCAGCTACATGCTACACAACACCTTTATTGTTTCAAATGAAAAAAAAGTTTATATGTAGTTTATATTGAAACACATTCCAAATTTTCAATGTCATGTCTTACTAAATGCGTAAATTTATTGCATATTTCGCGTTGATGTTTTGAGTTATAACTATAAGCTACTTAAATCAATGATATGAAATGCTTCTGATGCTTTCTTGCCAACATAACATTTAAAGTCGTTCTCATGCAAATAAAAAACAATACATAACATCTATTTATTACATATAAGTCCATACAAACGCGGCTGGTATTAATGAAATCATGTCTCTGTTTTTTCAAATGAAACACGCTTATGACTGACGCTTAAGTGAAGTATTTATTGTATCTTATTATGTAATAATACAAAAAGCAGACTTTTTCTATTTGTGTCATTGACAGCATGGAGATGCGGACATTGTAAACATCGTCACCTTTGTATTCCTAGCGGCAGAAGAAGGAACGAATGGCAGAGAACTGGTGTTGCTCAAAGATAATTAAAATTATCTCTCAAAAATTTCAGATGCTTAGAATCGCATCCTATAACAATGAATCACTTAGACATTTGATGCAGATATGCACATACATGAAATTGCTACTCAAACTGATAAAAAAATAATTCACATAGACAATCGTTTCTGTATCAGGATAGCCTCCCCTTCCCCACTTCAAATCTACACCAATCAAACTCGAAATACAAGGCAAAAATTAATAAATTTCAAAACTAACCCCACATTTGTAAGCGACAAATTAAAATCTTCAAAGTAATAAACAAATCGATTAAAAATTTCCTCAAACAATTTATTAGAAAAAGCTATTTTTTTCTTTTGGTTTAATTTGTTTACTTTTGTATACATTATATATAAAATATAAAATATAAATAAATATATAGATAGCATTGAAATATTTCGGGTATTTTTGACATAGATGGTGACATTCTTTTGTCGTTTAATTTCAACACCATGAATCTTGCTTATTATAAATATATACAGAAAATCAAAACATTATTCTCATTGTTCTCACTCTAACTTAATATTGATTGTAAACTTCTCAGAAGTCGCGACTAAATAACGTTAACATCTAATTATAGTTTGGTCGATTTCTACACCCCATGTGTATATTGACAAACTTTTTAGTCGCAGTGTTTTGCTCAGGTAGTAGCAGATGATTTTCAATTTATGTAAAATTACAGTCAGAACACTTTTAATTACACTGAAAACCAATTAAAAATTCACTTAAGAAAATTCAAATATTTAATCCATTTTTTTTAAGTAAAGCTGTATCGAATACTGGCTTAAAAGGAGACAGCACATGTATACGTAATGAATGTGAATTAGTGGCGATTAGATATATACTGACAAATTAAAAAAAAACTTTTACATTTCCAAATATAAATCGCGTTTCGTACAGCTGTTATCACACTAACGGGATATGTATTAACAAAATATATGAATCAAATTGCAATTCAAGAAGATATTTTTTTTACCTATCATCTTTATGGAGTTATCAATTTATGGTCGCGAGATAAAATTCACCAGAAGATTCCTCTTCAATAGTATCAAACTTACATAATATAAATTAATGAGGGAAAAAAATTCAATGGAAAGTATCAATTCAGAGCTCGAGGTAATATTGGAAGCACTGATCATGATTAGAATCATGTTTTTGTGTGCTACGCAGATTTTGTTTTTGCTAATCTTAAAATTAAATGTATCTTCATTTTTCATTTTTATTACAACCTGATAAAATTGACCATTTCAAAATCAATATTTATTAAAACTTAATGAGTATGTGCCCAGTCCTTAAGATCTATTTTTTCATCACCAATGTACCTTGATTACCAAAAAGCTATTTAAAATCACTTCTTTTTAAATATTTACATGATTAATTTCGATTACAGTGAAACTCGGTTTAAGAAAATAGCTTTTAATAAAATTATAAGGAACTTGTAAGGAATAATCTCCGTAAATAGGAAGCAAAATCCGAGGGCTCAGTGACGTCCGCAGAATGAAGTTGTGCTGTATGTTTTGTTTTCAGCTGAATTTGCCAATGTTCTTTAGAATCGTTTTTTTATTTTATGTAGAATTCTTTCCACGTATTATTTCGATTCATTAAGAAAAAATGCTGTATCTCTTTTTTTCCTTTCATGAAAGCCTTTACACTGGTGTTTTGCACACAGGTATGATAATTACAAAAACCAGATCCAAAACATTCAGATTACCTTTTTTAAATGACAGTCTTTCTTTAAGTTGAGTGAAAACCTAAAAAAAAAAGTGCTTTCATCTACATGTTGATAATTTAAAGCCTTTTAACAAGGTCAATTCCCGTTATCTATACGTGTGATTAAGCTTCAGTCTGGAATCATTCCTGTCATTGTAAAGTCCGGAATACATGCAGATAATAAAATAACAAAGAAAAACATTTTTTTATTTGAAATATTCGATTTGAGAGGAAATGAACTGGAAGCCAGGATTTTTCTCCTTCTCAATCTTTCTTTGTTTAGAAAAATACACAGGCAAATATATATAATAAATTGTAAAAAGCAAAATATATCGGCAATTTTAAGGTACATGTATACATCAACATGGAACAATCTGGTGGTTTTTTTTCGCTGAATTTATACAGTTTGTTTATACAGGTTATTCTTTTTATGCATTTTCAAAAACGACCAAATTTGTATTGAAAAAATAATTTGCTTTTAAATAAGCTTTGAAAGAGGGAAAAATCTAGCGAATGGAATGTTTTATATAATATATTCGCTTTATTTATAAACTTAATAAATATAGTTAAAAATTCTATTGGGTGTATTGAACACCCTAAGTGATATATAAAGCCAAATAGAAGGGGAAAAGCCATACATGCAAAGGATACACAAAGGTCACATGTAAGTAAGAAAATGAATATCTCAAAATAATTTTCATTATGTATGCAGTTTCCATTGGTTTTACATCACATTTTGCTTCAAGAAGCATAGAGCAGAACCTTGTCCATCTTCCTTTTCTTTAAATTTCATACACTAGTATCATTTGTATCTTCTGTATAAAAATTCAGACAGGCAAACTTGTGCTCTATTTTTCCTAATAGAAAAGTATCACATGTATCTCATATTTGGCGAAATTTCACCAGATCTGGGGAAATTCGGGAAAATGTCCTACTTCTGCACTATCTTGCGGTCTCCCTGTAGGCTCTGAATTAAAATTAGTTTTGATTTTCAAAAAAAAAGGCACTCTTTTAAGCCCTTCACTACAAATTATCACAATTTTAGTTGTGCGCTGCTTTTTTACCTCAAGTAAGGGGCCAGATTCGGCATTTACCAATGAAAGTCATAAATTAATGTACATGTATCATAGTTTTGATTTTCTTTTTCTCAGTGCTGAAGTTCGTCGCTTTCATATGTTGCACGTGTTTTGAAATGATTCAAATACCACATAGAATGTATTTTATTGTAACATCACCTTAAATTATTCAATACTGTACACTTTATAATCCAAGCACAATTAGGTCTGATGATCAATAGATAGCACCGTTTACATAGCCGCCGAAAACAATCGAAAAACTAATCACTAAATATTGAAATAGGCCCACTTTCTTTGCAGAAGTGCCCTAAAAAATAACAGGAATTCTTTTGCTTTCTAACATTTCAAAGTGTTTTTTTTTTCTGTCAGAATCATAAACGTACATAAATAAGACTTCTTGTATGTGACTATTTGTTTTCATTTGTTTCACAGCTTTCAAAAATTTGCTTTTTCAGTTGTAAACGTACATCTTGTACTTTTACTGGAGGTAGCTGCTCTTTCCTAGTACAGTCCAACCATGACTCTGCAGACTGGTCGTTTGGAACGGTGATTAGCTTTCAATTGTTGCTAATATAGATAATGAAAGTTATTAATTAATAAAATATTCAGGATCGATGTTGAATGAGGGGGATGGGGGTATATAATTTCTATCCTGTCCTTCCGTCCGCCTGTCTGTTTGTCCGCAAATATATTAACCTAAGCCATAATGTTGAATGCTTGGGGCTATGTGTCATATTTTACAGGTATTCGGTGTGGCAGGACCTTTCGCACAGTACCACCTTATTCAATCTCTTGACCTTGGAGTAAGACCCACTTAAAAAATCCTTAACTTTTACATTGGTTATAACTTTTGAACTTTTATACTATCATACTTAAGTCATACAATGTATTTACATGTATTATGACAAGACCTTTCAGATGATATTAATATTTTTTAACTTTAACTTTGACCTTAGAAATTACTGAAGTGAGATATTCTGATCAAATTAGTTTCGTCGTCCGTCTGTCTGTTCTCCTGTAAGCTTTACATTTTCGACCTCTTCTCAAGAACTGCTGGGCCAATTTTACCCAAACTTGCCATTAAGTATGACTGGGTGATGGGGATTCAAGTTTGTTTAATGAATGGTAACATCCTTTTTAAGGGGAGATAATTATGAATTAGTGAAAAATCAATGACATCTTTTTAATAATTTCTTCTCAAGAACCACTGGGCCAGGATAGATACATGTAAAACTTAGGTGGAAGCATCCTCAGGTAGTGTAGAATCAAGTTTGTTCAAATAATGACCCCCGCGGGTAGGGCGGTACCACAATTGAAAATGAAAGTTTTACGTTTAAATATATTGGAAAAATCTTGAGAAAAGCAAAACTATGA
>NW_026926409.1:0-27474 GCF_032062105.1 Saccostrea cuccullata
TCATAATTCATTAATCTGTGAAAATTTCATATATATTTAAATTTTATATGAAGAATATTAAGAATCCATCCCTAAAACATATAAAGAAAACACCTCTAGCTGAATTGAATAATTTATTGAATCCTTTGTATTTTTTTCCTGTTCTACGAGGGACGTTCAATAATGAATGTCATTAGCTCGATGACATACAACATAGAAATCATATGACATTAAGCTTGACTTTCTCTCATTATTGAATCTTTAATGAATTGATAACAGTTTATGTGACCACTTTTCATCGCACTATTTCATTGTGGGAAGCTGGAAAACAAGCGCTATTCGAGACATTGCATTAAAAATGAATGGTCAAGAATCTGTAAACTAGAGTAAAATTAAACACTTCATTTAAGCAGCTGTAAAACTTGTTAATATCCCAAAAATATATTTACTGAAATATGTGAAATTTACAGCAACCAATGTCTGTTTTATAGACACATGAACAGGTGGAGTTCAATAAACAAAAAATATATAATGGGCATCAAAAAATGGGTACCGTCCTTGGCAACAAGGACTTACAGCAACCAATGTTCTGTTTGCCAAAATTCAACAGATTATCACGTATGATGTTTGATTGACTTTAAGACACATAGCAAAATTGATAGAAATCATTTTGGGGGTAGTTCACACTGTTTTAAAGAAACATTTGACAGTAAAAAAGTTTAATACTCAAAGACCACCTTATATTTTGAAAAATGAGTGAAAACGACAGCGTGTAGGAATATCTAAACAATTATTTTAAAGAAATCAAAAATTTATCTTATCCACGTTTGTCTGAAATTCAAACAGATAATGAAACTTGAATCCATTTGGCTTTAAATACGAAAGCCCAGAAGGCTCATTCGAGATTCGAGATTCAAAATACGAGATTCGACATTCAAAATACGAGATTCGAAATTCGAGATTCGAAATTCGAGTTTCGAGATTCAAGATCAAAACTAACCAATCAAAAGTCGATTTGAGATTCAATTATTCCCCTTTATTATTTTTTACTATTAAGAAATCGTTAAGTATTTTATTACCAAGAAGATCATTTGATTAAATTTCAACGCAAGAAAAAGTTTTATATATTATCAAAACGAAATTTAAAGACATATTGGATTTTGGTCTGCAAGATATGCTTAATTAATTTATAATAACTTCTTAAATGTCATAAGAGATTTATATAAAGAATATAAATATATTTCGTGTAAACTAATTTGGATACAGGGTTGTTGACATAATAGTAAACTTAGATTAACTGTACATGCATCCCCCCTTTTTCCAAACATAATTTTTTCACTATTGAAAATGTTCGGTTGCCAAGCCCCCCCCCCCTCCCTACGTTTTGGTACAGTGGTGCAGTATAGTCAAAGAAGTTTAAGTAGTAGTGTATTAAAAGAAATTAGGTACTAAATGAAGTTCGATCCCCCGCCCCCTTTCACGCCCCGAAATAGGATTTTCGGGTTTTGACAAATTTTTCTGTCAGTTTTTATTTTCAGGTTTGAAATAATATTTTTGTCTGGCTCCCCCCCCCCTCCCCCCACCCCACTTTCAAAATCGATGCTTCGTCTCTGTAATAATTAGTACTATGGGTTTCAAGGTGGATAGTGTTTGTGACACGGTATTAGAAAGTGGCCAATGACCAAGTTTATGACAGCCCCTTAAATACGGATGGCTGAAACATGCATGCTTAATAAAGATAATGACCCATAGGGAATAATAAATTTTTAAAAAAATCATTGTTAATCCCCCTATTCCCACCCCAACCTCGAAGAATAGGGGTTATCATAGTAATTGGAAGTTATTTTTGAATGGACATAAGCATAAAGTTACTGTTCTATAGTATATTATATCGGAAAAATATTACGGGAATGGCCAAGTGGGGGGGGGTGGGGGGGGGGGGGCAAATGTGTGGTTATCAACATTCGTTGTCAATCTTGCGATGCATGGATACAATAAATATATATTCGATAATTATTTAAAAGGAAACCGCTCGGGTCTCGCAAGATACATAACCAATCAATACACAAGTTCATACATCTTCAAGATCATCGAGTTCTTGATCTTTATTTTCATGTAGATCTCTGTTAGGTCTAAAGAAACTAAACAATATCTATAAAAGTAACTTAAGCTACCTTTCACAATTGTCATTTGCTAAAATTTTCTGACTTCTTCCAAGATCTCTTGTTGTTAGTTTACATATTTGCCATCATTATTAATCAATTGTTGATATTCTTATTTACGTTATTTCAGGGCACAAAAATATTTTGTAGGTTTCCTAATAGAGGAAATACATAAAAATTTAGTTTTCAATTACTTATCTTGGTCTAAGGCTTTGATAACTTTAATTAATTAAAAATCATAGATACAATACAGACTGGAATTTAATTTATTTTATATCAAATAGTAGATGAGTCTAGCTAAGCTGCAGACCTGTAGCGTTATTGTTTTATATTTTAGTCTCTGACCATGGATAGTGTTATGGTCAAAGACTCAAATATACTAGTAAAACCATAACGCTCATTTAATTGGGGGGGAGGGGGGCACAGTCATGCATTTGCAGTTTTCAACTACCAAAAATTTCTTGACAACCAAAAACAAAGCAAAAAAAGTCATCTGATGTTTTTATTTGAGGGGGAACAAGCATATGGTAGTTATGATTTCTATAGTATTTCACATATCGGCAAAATTATTGGGGGGGGGGGGGGGGGTTGGCACAATATAAGGAAATGTACCCTTAATAATTTTCTCCCTCATCAATGTTCTTATTTAAAAAAAAATGTCGACCTACTTATTCCGCAATTCAACGATAAGACCATGTAATATTCTATATACGTATCTATTGTTTTGTTTAATGAGGAAAAATAAGAATTTATATATATTTTCCAAAATGGAACCCAAAATTCCTTTTTATTTCGTTTTAATACATATATCATTTTTTCTTGCATTATCATTTAAGCAAATGACCCATTTGTTATGAATATATTCAACGATTTCTTGATAGTAAAACATAATAAAGGGGAGTAATCAAAGTTGAACCTGCCTTTTGATTGGTTAATTTGGATCTTGAATCTCGAAACTCGAATTTCGAATCTCGAATTTCGAATCTCGTATTTCGAATCTCGAATCTCGAATGAGCCTTCTGGGCTTTCGTATTTAAACCCTCAAAACAAATTTACAATAAGATGCACTTGACAAAACTGCAAAGGCCTAAAAAAGCAAAGAATTGCAAGAGCACAAAAACAGTTTTATGTGCTATTTTCTTAAATATTAATAGTCTTATTGTTTAGATTCATATTAGGGGAGGAAGTTTAATTTCTGGAGGAGTCTAGAAAATAATTTTTTGCAAAAAAATGAAAGGTTAATGAGAAGGAAACAGAATGAGGAATTCACTACATTAAATTTCTTCCTGACAGTGTCCAAACTCATAGGCCATGAAGAGTAAAGGAGCTTTGGGGATAAACAGAAAGTTAAGGTTTTGTCACACCAACAAATTTTGCCAGATCTTTAAACCTTTGACTTGTTTCATTTCCCAAACTTAGATAAACATCTATCAGAAAGAAAAAAACAAGTACAGAAAATCAAAGGATCTGCTATATTCCAGTATGCCAAGGGTCATACTCAAAAATGTGTTCTAAAAACAATTAGAAATTGAATAAAAATGTTACGGACATGTGTTTTAATTAAAAGAGAATATTTTAGTTAAATCATTCAGACTAAATCATTGAAAAGCGTGTTTTTGTTTCTTTCCGAGCCACAATGTCATTATTTATTGAAAGCCCCTCGTATCTTTTATTATAAGAGTATCTATAGCGTTAACGGTAAACTTTTTAAATAAAAGCAATCTATTTGCTATTTTGTCCAAATTATTTTATTTGATACTCTTGGTTACCTGAAACCGTTGAAAACATGATAGGTTTTGATGTGAACTTTGAAAATGTTGTTATATAGAGAGAATAACAAAACAAAAAAAGGAAAGGAATTACATTTATTTAGATTAAGCTTCATAACCACCTTTAATCGTCGATTACAAGGGAAATTTGATATTAAAAGCAAATTTCTTGTGAAATTCCAAGAAATTGCGATGTATGGTCGCCATGCGAAATGTGTTATCTTTTTTGAATTAAAATTATTGACGTCTTTGACTTAAAAATAGCTGGGTTTACAGGGAATCAACTATTTATATTAATTATTTATATCGTAAAAAAAGAGACCCACGGGCCTTATAGGTAACCTGAGTATCATGTAACAACTTTCGAACAATTGAATTTGGTTCGTTTTTTAAACCAGAGGCCATGAAATTCACAATTTTGAAAGAGACACCAACGATACATTTAGCATGCTTACTTTGGTTACTTGAAACCTAAGTAAAGATAGATAAGGAAAATGCATTTCCAATTTATAACCAAATTTGCACCCTACCCCACTGGAACTAATGACCCTGGGGTCACATATTTTAAATTTTTGGAAATTTTAAAATGGATACAATTATTTCATTATAAATGGTTGACTAATACCCAATTATTACAGCAGATTTCAAAGCATTTATTTATTTTTAGACTTTAACCCCCCCACCCCACCCCTTCAAATACCCGTGATTCAGGGGCCCTAAAATGAACTATTTTCGAAAAGGACACCTTTCTTCATCCTAAATATGTACTAAGATCATCGGCATAATGCCCAGGAGCAAAGGAAAAGATTTCCAAAGAATTCATGCATTTTCTCTATATAATCATTTGAGCCCCACTCTGAGCCTGGGGCCATGAATTTCACAATATTGGTAGAGGACTCAATGCTGATTACAATCATACCAACAATTTGACTGCTTGATGTCCAGGAATAAAGAAGAAGATTTGTAAAGATTACATTAATATCAATAGTTTTGGCTGCACCCCTCAGGCCCTAGGGGACAGGGACCATGAAATTTCCAATTTTTGTTTCCCTTCATCCATAGATGCTTCATAGGTAGTGACTGTTCCTTCGCCAAGCGCGCTCAATGGCCCTGAGTGCCGAGTATAGGTCAAAATTTGAAGCCCTTCACCGGCATGCGGTGACGTCTCCATATGAGTGAAAGACAGGGACATTAAACAATATACAATTATTCAATCATGCCAAAATTCAGAGAGGAATCTGAAAATGTTCAAATGTTAACACACGACGAACGACGCACACTACACGACGACGGACGAAAGTAGATAGCAATAGGTCACCTGAGTTGACCTAAAAACACACATCACATATATTCACAAAGTGACAAACGAACATTACATAATGAGAGAAATACATATGACATAATGATCAAAGAACATCACAAAACGATTATTGAACATCATAAATATAGTTTTACCATGATAAGACAGTCCGGGCAATCTGTGATTAAGTACTAGTATATACTTTGCCTGATACAGTAAATTAACATGAAAATATTGGTGCATTGAAAAATAAAACGTGTGTCGCGACATGTATGCGCAAATGGTTCCATTTCTCGGATAGCCCATGGTCATTGACAGAAGTCATTAGCATAAAAATAATTTTTAAAAAAAGAATGAATCAAAGAAAAATGTTTCAGTATTTTAATAATTGCACCCACCTTTTACATAAATACATTTATAACCATACTTATATCTGTTGAAATGATTTGTGAAATACGATAATTATGTTTTCCATAATTATGTGTTTCAAGAATATAAAAGTGTTTGATTGAAAAGAAAACAATTATTACCGTTTACGAGATCATCATTTCAAACGGAGGTCTTCGTCATGTCTGGTAATCTTTTGTAAGATGTAAAGGGGGGGGGGTCTGTCTTCGTCATGTAATTATGTAAATATGTAACACATATCGTTGTTATTCAATTACCGTATATACTCGCCTATAAGTCGGTCCGTCTATATATATAAGTCGGTTGTATTTATTGTTTTTGTCCTGTCTGTCTGTTTGTCTGCAAACTTTAACCTTCGCAATAACTTTTTAACCATGAAAGATAGAGACTTCATATCTAGTATGCATACTCCACTAATTAAGCTCTTTAAAATGACACCAAGGTCAATGACCTTTTGACCTTGACTGTGACCTATATGGTAAAAATATCTTTTTGATTGCAAACTTTAACCTTCGCCATAACTTTTGAACTATGAAAGATAGAGACTTTTTATTTGGTATGCCTACTCCACTAATTAAGTTCTTTTAACAAGGCCGAGTCTAATTATTTATGCCCTAGGGATTTTGATAAATTTTTGAAAGTTAATTTTTACTGTTATAAATATTGTTTTAAGATTTAAATAATCGAATGTTTACCACCTCGATTTCTTAAGGGACCATCTCAAAAGTTGTCAAATTTTACTATTGGACCCTATGGGAATTTGTTGGAAAAGCGCCAGTTTATCACATTTTTTCCATATTTTTTGCATTTCTGCCCTAGAGATTTCTTTCTCATTCAAGTACATGAAAGTTATTGTAAAAATTTCAACAACAAAAAAATCACCATCTACTCTGGTCTAGGAATTAATTACTAAGTTTATTTTTTCAAGCCCAGTACCTCTAAAATTGCCATATTACGGTATAACTACATATAAGTGCAGATGAATTATCGGCACATACGATTTCTTGTAGTATGCTTCTCTAGATGTTCTGTCATCAGTTTTTAGTATATATAAAATACATGGTTACTGTCTTGAAATATAAGAGATATTTGGGCGAGGGTAAGAAAACGTGATAGAGGGCCAGGCTTGCCGAGCCCTCTTACGTTTTCGACCCGAGCCCAAATATCGCTTATATTTCAAGACAGTTATCATGTATTTTGTTTATCCTGCAACATATTTCTTACATTTATACGTCCAAAACTAGCTATTTTCGACAGATTTAGGCACACTTCTGCAGTTGAAACTATGACGCCATGGCGTAAACATTGCAATATACATGACGTCACAATGCTTTTAGAACGTCGGAATACATGCAAGAGGTTTTATTAGGGCAGTGACCGGATAAAGCTTTGGTTTATTAGGTTACCTTTATTTAAGAAATAAATAACAAGTTTATAAACTTCAATGGGAATTGAAGTGGGTCGGTCACGTGATGAAATCCTGTGAAGGCCGAAGGCCTTCTCAGAAGATTTGATCACGTACCGACCCACTTCAATTCCCATTGAAGTTTATAAACTTGTTATTTATTACTTATATATACATTTGAGACAGACGATTGAATACTTTCAAATTTGAATTATTGCACTAACCGTCCGTCGTAGATTTTGAAAAATGACGCAAGGTGTAAATCGAGTGGGGTCTGTCAGCCTACATCCGCGACTGTACTCGGCACTGCTGGTACCGGACATCCACGACTGTACCTGTTCACTAATAGTCAGAGCAAAAATTTCCGGATTGATACGCCATCAACGCAGAGTATATGTAGTTAATTACAAATTATTTTGAATGAAAAATAGGTAATGTATATAGTATATTTCTGATTTTAATCAAAGGCGGATCCAGGGCCGGCGCGCCGGACATGCCCCCCCCCCCCCCCCCGTTCTGTTTGAATTTTTTGTATGTAAAACTTATATTTATATATATGTCTTTTATCCTAAAATCAAGGAAAACACCTCTTATTTGTAAAGTTTGTCAGCTTCATGGGGTTCCTCCCCCGGACCCCCACCAGGGCCTTGCTCTAGAACTAATTGGGGCTTCAGTGCAGCGCCCAGATCACTTACCTTTCTACCTTTTATTGCCCCCCCCCCCCCCCGGGGGGAACCGCTACGAAATTGCTGAATTCCCCACTGTGAATTAAATATTCTTTAAGAAAGGCTATGATCGCCAAATGATTAGTAATAAATGGCTAAGTGAAGTACATAATTTATATCGAGGAAATTAAGTATAAACTTGACTTTACCTATCTATTGTATGGATCGCTGATATCTCTAAAAAGTAACATCTAGGCCACACTTTATATCTAGGACTGTACTTGTATCTGTAATTTTTTAAACAGCAACTGCGACTGACATGTGCCGTGCAAACACATTTTTTTCAACAACCGAAATTGATTAACAGCATCCACTATTAAAACCCTGCCAGGGATGTGGTCCTTATAATTCACTGATAGTCTTTGACTCTTAAAACTTCATACGGAGACTTTCCAAGTCGTAATGTGTTTTTGAGGAGGGTCTGCGTTTTTTAGGGGGTGGTTCTAAAGTCACATTTACTCTGCAAATTCTAAGGGGTTGGGGGGGGGGCTCCAGATCCGCGCATGTCAAAATATTAATGTTTATAAGATACCGAGACAAACGAGGTCAGCAGTTTTGACTGAAGGATCTTTTTACAGATGTAAAATTATAGCTTTAAATCTGTGATCAGAGATCAATATGAACTAGATATATCATTTGGGGGGAGGGGGGGGGGAGCTGGGGGCATGATTTGAATATCCTATACGTGCTCAATGCTAATGATGAATCATAAACCACGCAATTAGTGTCAACTAAAACATATAAAATGATTGATAGAATCTTGTGTAACTTAAATCTTGTATACATGCAGGTAGAATAACGCTCATACATGCGTTTTCAATGTTTTTTAAAATAAGCATCTCAAATGCACCCCGGGAAAAGCCTCCAATGAATTGAAATGAAACTCCTGTCAAAACTATTATTTAGTTATAAATTTACAAAGTACACGATATTTACTAGGCCACAGGTTGCAAAGTTGTAAAGATAAGTTAGAAATAAATTCTTCAAAAAATACATGGTAACGATATGTATAATGTTCTTATTAGAAATAAAAAGGGCAATATAACTTCAGTTATAAAATGGAGTGAAAATGGGGAAGAATTTAGTGAAAAATACTGGGAAAAAATTTTTGAGCTACCTTTCAAAACAACCCAAGAATCAAAACTTCAATGGTTACAATTCCAAATCTTACATAGAATAATTCCTACTAATTGCCATCTTTTTAAATTAAGACTTATTGATTCACCATTATGCTCCTTCTGTGAGAAGGATATTGAAACTATTGATCACTTTTTTGTTGAATGTTCTGCTGTAAAAGAAATATGGTTAGAGATTGAAGAATGGATCTTGCAAAAAGTAAACAAGTCTGTTTGTTTTGATAGACAATCAATTTTATTTGGTAAATTTTTAAACAGAAACTCCTACAAGTTAGAAAATCTACTTATTCTGATCATAAAACAATATATTTTTGCTAGTAAGTATGCCAAAACTATAAAATTAAACATTGAGACTTTGAAAAATGTTATTACTGAAAGAATTAGAGTAGAAATATTTCTTTTGTTAAAAAATTGTAAATATGATGAATTTGAAAGACACTGGCAGGAAATATTTGAAAAACTTTAAAATTTTCTTTCCGCTAGCTGTTCAATAAAGTGTGTGCCCTCTCATCTCTCTCTCTCACTCACTTTCTTTCTTTCCCCCTTTCTCCCCCCTCTCTTTCCACATTAACTTTCACACTAGCTTTTATTATTATTATTTTTGTTTTCTGCTTTATTTGTATATGTATTTATGTATACGTCTCTTTCATATCTGTGTAATTTGTGTGAAAGTTAAAATAAACTTCTCAACAAAAAAAAAAAAAAAAAAAAAAAAAAAAAAATACATGGACCTACCATTGACCTCTTGCTTGGTCGCTAGGTCGATTACCGGTATGATTGCAGATACCTGAAATATACAGGTATGGTAGCAAAATTATTAAAGTTCATATTAATGGAAATGCGGTGCTTTATAATGACTGTACCTGTGTAGTATACACACTATATTCTACATCCCTGACTGTAACTGTGACTTATACTGAGTAAACAACATCCCTGACTGTACCTGTGCCTTATAAACAACATCTCTGACTGTACCTGTACCTTATAAACAACATCTCTGACTGTACCTGTCACTTATAAACAACATCCCTGACTGTACCTGTGCCTTATAAACAACATCTCTGACTGTACCTGTGACTTATAAACAACATCCCTGACTGTACCTGTTAAGAAATAAGGTATCATTTTTAAACATCTATCGGGATATAAATACGGGTCGGTCACGAGATTAAATTCCATAAAGCCCGAAGGGCTTTATGATGAATTTAATCTCGTACCGACCCGTATTTATAGCCCGATTGATGTTTTAAAATGATACCTTATTACTTATATTTACATTTGTGACTAATTCATACTTTATATTTGCATAATTGTGACTTTTAACGTGTGAAATGCATTATTTTTCAAACCCAACGGCATGTATGTAATTCAATGAACGCGCGTCGACCCTTTATGACGTCACTGAGAAATTACGTCAAACGATTATCCAAACGCACATCTATGACCTCTTGACCCCATACCTGTATTTATACAGTTATAGATACGCATTCCTTTCAGTAGTGTTATATAAAGGAAAACATTTGCAAATGTAAATATTGTCTTATAAACAACATCCCTGACTGTACCTGTGTAGTATACATACTTTATATTACATCCCTGACTGTACCTGTGTCTTATAAACAACATCCCTGACTGTACCTGTGTCTTATAAACAACATCCCTGACTGTACCTGTGACTTATAAACAACATCCTCGACTGTACCTGTGTCTTATAAACAACATCCCTGACTGAACCTGTGTCTTATAAACAACATCCCTGACTGTACCTGTGTCTTATAAACAACATCCCTGACTGTACCTGTGTCTTATAAACAACATCCCTGACTGTACCTGTGACTTATAAACAACATCCCTGACTGTACCTGTGTGTTATAAACAACATCCCTGACTGTACCTGTGTAGTATACACACTTTATACTACATCCCTGACTGTACCTGTGTAGTATACACACTTTATACTTGTACCCTTACTGTACCTGTCACTTATAAACAACATCCCTGACTGTACCTGTCACTTATAAACAACATCCCTGACTGTACCTGTGACTTATAAACAACATCCCTGACTGTACCTGTGACTTATAAACAACATCCCTGACTGTACCTGTGTAGTATACACACTTTATACTACATCCCTGACTGTACCTGTGTCTTATAAACAACATCCCTGACTGTACCTGTGACTTATAAACAACATCCCTGACTGTACCTGTGTAGTATACACACTTTATTCTACATCCCTGACTGTACCTGTGTCTTATAAACAACATCCCTGACTGTACCTGTGACTTATAAACAACATCCCTGACTGTACCTGTGTAGTATACACACTTTATACTTGTACCCTTACTGTACCTGTCACTTATAAACAACATCCCTGACTGTACCTGTCACTTATAAACAACATCTCTGACTGTACCTGTACCTTATAAACAACATCTCTGACTGTACCTGTCACTTATAAACAACAACCCCGAATGTACCTGTCACTTATAAACAACATCCCTGACTGTACCTGTGTAGTATACACACTTTATTCTACATCCCTGACTGTACCTGTCACTTATAAACAACATCCTCGACTGTACCTGTGTAGTATAAACACTTTATACTACATCCCTGACTGTACCTGTGACTTATAAACAACATCTCTGACTGTACCTGTAACAACATCCTTCTTCGACCATAATTGCATCGAAGAACAAAGTAAATTGTTTGAGAGTGTGTAGGTGGAAGCTGCAAGAATAATTAAACTTTTTATCTTATTAAGAACATTGTCATATGTTTTTGTATCAGTCTCTATCTTTCCTTTCTATTTTAAAAAGTGTTAACACACCGTATAACAAACGTGCAACGGTGGGTTGGGGTCAGGAATCCCGTCCTTCCATCTTTAGTGACCAAAATATACATAAGATTAATAAATTTATTGATTTTACTTTGTAGGACATTGCATAAAATTAGCTGAATTAAGTTGAAGCTTTTTTATATAAAACTATAAAGCCTAGGAGCTTCTTCGCTCCCCACACTTGGTCTTGGTCTCCAACCATATACCGCCCCCTTTCATGTTCAAGATTCCCATATCCACCACTGATATGTGCCCATGCATGCTTGCTAAGGCATATTCAACTGATTTAGACTGATATATAGATTTTTGTAATAGAATTCTGGCACTGGAATGGTTGAAAAAATTACTAATTCCAGTGACGTAGCATCTTCTTTGAAAGAGGAGGCCAGCAAGAAAAAAAATTTTACTAAAAAAACAGTCCTAATTTTTTTTTCAAGTATACTACATTACCCGTAGTGGACTATACTTCAAGGAAAAAGTGGGGACGGGGCTGTGCTTTCCATGAACATTACATTTTCTATGGTTTATACATGTATATGGGAAAAGAGGGGGGTTGATATTATGTGCCTGAAATTCGTCCTAATCAATGAGGAGCCCCCCCTTCTCTTACCAGTAATTAAAACACGGTCGTCAACATTCATTATATACCAGATATACAGCTTTGAGATAATTAAAATGTATTTTTACTTCAGGTAATGAACTTTTGGAATCAACATGATGAAGAGTTAACACAATATAAAGATGTTTTTAAATCACATAAGAAAACGTTGACATAACTGAATAATATATCCACATCACGGAATGGAGTTTTGACATAATGTAATAAAGTGTTCATATAATATAAAGATATGTTCACATTATGTTATATACTTTTTACACCACGTAATAAAGCACTGACATGAATGCAATTTTGACCTCGCATATTAAAAAAATGAAATGATGTAAAAAAAACATTCATTTCACGTAATAAAGTTTAACACAATTTAAACACATAGTCACTTAACAAAATGGATTTTTTACTTCAAGTTATGAAGTGCTGACATAATAAAAGAATGTATCTACTTCATGTAATGCAGCATTGACATGATGTTACATGTAAGATATTTTCACATCATATCATAAAAAATGACTTAACGTAAAGATATGTTCACATCTTGTAATGATAAATTGACATAATAAATGCATAGTTGTATGCTATAAGGCAGTGATGGCGTTCCATAAATATGCCTCACTATGGAACGCCTGGACAGTCTTATCATGAGAAAATTAAATTAATGATGTGCATTCATAATTATGTGATGTGCTTTCATCAGTATATGATGTGCTTAATTGTCATTATGTGATGTGCTTTTGTCATTGCATGATGTGCATTTGTCAATAATTTAATTCTGGTTGTAACGTTGTATTTGATTGGATAAAAAAATTCTTTTATGTTGTATAAAATGGGTTGCCTACGTAACAATAACTTGCGTCAGAAACGTATTAATCCGCTGACGTTACATTCAAATTTTGTACAAATTGAAGTCATTTTGTTTGTACAATCATCGTTTTTTCTTACATCAAATGAATGAAAATTAAATTATAAGGAATGAATTTAATAGCTACCCATTTTATACGGTATAAACTGGGTTGGAACAGTTTACGCTTTTTTATAAACCGCTTCGCGGTTTATAAAGCGTAAACTGCCCCGAAACACCAAACAATAACAGAGCTTTCGCCCTGTTTACAAAACTGTGTACATTACACGAGTATGCTCGATTTGATAAACTCTGTACACAATTGAATGACGATACTTGTGAAGGAGTTTTGCTTTCTAACATTTCTACTCTGAATAAAATTATTCTTCTGGATTTAAGTTTTAATGTTTCTCATTAATACACAACAAGATTGGCATTTTCCTAAGGATTAAGAATAAAGTTAAAATTTGTGAAAGTGAAAAGATGTGTCAATCAAACCCGCCAAAAAATTAAAAGTTTCAGTAAATTTTAAATGAAATAAGATTTTTACTTAATTTTTGTGTGAAAATGCCATTGAAATATATAATTCGTGATATTATACAGAAAAAAATTAACTTCAAACCTTTAATCCGTTTTCAATGAATAAAATGTAGTTGAAAATAATGTTCGTAAAAACTAATTTTCCGTCCAAAAAAAACTCTCTTAATGTATGCAATCTCCCAAAGTGGTTCATTCTACCTATTCCCACTTTTTGAAAATCAGGTAGAAAAAGATGATTTTGGGTGGGAATAGGTGGAATTTTTGTGTAAACAAATAATTAACTATGAAAACATAATTATAATTACTGTACAAACATTGATTAATAAACACCTATTCGAATAGAGGACAGGTATTTATTAAATTACAAATGAAATTTTTTACTTATATTTGAAAGAAAAATCGATTTTTAATAGAATTAAATTATATTTTTTCTCCGTTAATTTTTTCTCTCGAAAACCCACCTATTTGAATGCTTTTTTCAATATTTTTTTTATCTTAAATTAAGATATTAAGGTGCTTTTTCTTGTAAGACATTATTATTTCAAAAATCCAAAATAAATTATATTTTCTCATTGATCTATGTTTTCATTATTGTCTGTGTTAAAATGTACTACATACAGGTAAATCTAAAGAGCAGTTGTAATTAATCTAGTTACTGTAAAAACAAATTAACTATCTAAACATCTATTGTTATTTGCAAGTGGGAATAGGTGGAATTGAAATTTTTAAGGGATGTTGTCTTCTACCTATTATCATGTTGTAAATTTTGAATTTACTAGGGGGAGGTTGTAAATGTTGCATTTACCTCCCCCTAGTAAATTCAAAATTTACAACATGATAATAGGTAGAAGACACCCCCAAAGTGTGAAAACAAGTACGTAATTAAGATATCACTATCCGTCACTCTACACACTGACAAGATCGATAATAATTCATAACATAATATTAAAACATAGATTTGTACAGGTAGAGCCGTGAATGCTGTTAATAACAAATAGTATAGCCATGGATGTTGTTTATAGGACAAATGTACAGTCAGAGATGTTGTTTATAAGTGACAGGTACACTCAGGGATGTTGTTTATAACACACAGGTACAGTCGGGGATGTTGTTTATAAGACACAGGTACAGTCAGGGATGTAGTATAAAGTGTGTATACTACACAGGTACAGTCAGGGATGTTGTTTATAAGTCACAGGTACAGTCAGGGATGTTGTTTATAAGACACAGGTACAGTCACGGATGTTGTTTATAAGACACAGGTACAGTCAGGGATGTTGTTTATAAGACACAGGTACAGTCAGGGATGTAGTATAAAGTGTGTATACTACACAGGTACAGTCAGAGATGTTGTTTATAAGTCACAGGTACAGTCAGGGATGTTGTTTATAAGACACAGGTACAGTCAGGGATGTTGTTTATAAGTGACAGGTACAGTCAGGGATGTTGTTTATAAGTGACAGGTACAGTAAGGGTACAAGTATAAAGTGTGTATACTACACAGGTACAGTCAGGGATGTTGTTTATAAGTCACAGGTACAGTCAGAGATGTTGTTTATAAGTCACAGGTACAGTCAGGGATGTAGTATAAAGTGTGTATACTACACAGGTACAGTCAGGGATGTTGTTTATAAGTCACAGGTACAGTCAGGGATGTAGTATAAAGTGTGTATACTACACAGGTACAGTCAGAGATGTTGTTTATAAGTCACAGGTACAGTCAGGGATGTTGTTTATAAGTCATAGGTACAGTCAGAGATGTTGTTTATAAGTCACAGGTACAGTCAGGGATGTAGTATAAAGTGTGTATACTACACAGGAACAGTCAGGGATGTTGTTTATAAGTGACAGGTACAGTCAGGGATGTAGTATAAAGTGTGTATACTACACAGGTACAGTCAGGGATGTTGTTTATAAGTGACAGGTACAGTCAGGGATGTTGTTTATAAGACACAGGTACAGTCAGGGATGTTGTTTATAAGGCCCAGGTACAGTCAGGGATGTAGTATAAAGTGTGTATACTACACAGGTACAGTCAGAGATGTTGTTTATAAGAGACAGGTACACTCAGGGATGTTGTTTATAACACACAGGTACAGTCAGGGATGTTGTTTATAAGTCACAGGTACAGTCAGAGATGTTGTTTATAAGTCACAGGTACAGTCAGGGATGTTGTTTATAAGACACAGGTACAGTCAGGGATGTTGTTTATAAGACACAGGTACAGTCAGGGATGTTGTTTATAAGACACAGGTACAGTCAGGGATGTTGTTTATAAGACACAGGTACAGTCAGGGATGTTGTTTATAAGACACAGGTACAGTCAGGGATGTTGTTTATAAGTGACAGGTACAGTCAGGGATGTAGTTTATAAGACACAGGTACAGTCCAGGATGTGGTATAAAGTGTGTATACTACACAGGTACAGTCAGGGATGTTGTTTATAAGACACCGGTACAGTCAGGGATGTTGTTTATAAGTTACAGGTACAGTCAGGGATGTTGTTTATAAGACACAGGTACAGTCAGGGATGTTGTTTATAAGACACAGGTACAGTCAGGGATGTAGTATAAAGTGTGTATACTACACAGTTACAGTCAGAGATGTTGTTTATAAGTCACAGGTACAGTCAGGGATGTTGTTTATAAGACACAGGTACAGTCAGGGATGTTGTTTATAAGTGACAGGTACAGTCAGGGATGTTGTTTATAAGTGACAGGTACAGTAAGGGTACAAGTATAAAGTGTGTATACTACACAGGTACAGTCAGGGATGTTGTTTATAAGTCACAGGTACAGTCAGAGATGTTGTTTATAAGTCACAGGTACAGTCAGGGATGTAGTATAAAGTATGTATACTACACAGGTACAGTCAGGGATGTTGTTTATAAGTCACAGGTACAGTCAGGGATGTAGTATAAAGTGTGTAGACTACACAGGTACAGTCAGAGATGTTGTTTATAAGTCACAGGTACAGTCAGGGATGTTGTTTATAAGTCACAGGTACAGTCAGGGATGTTGTTTATAAGTCACAGGTACAGTCAGGGATGTAGTATAAAGTGTGTATACTACACAGGTACAGTCAGGGATGTTGTTTATAAGTGACAGGTACAGTCAGGGATGTAGTATAAAGTGTGTATACTACACAGGTACAGTCAGGGATGTTGTTTATAAGTGACAGGTACACTCAGGGATGTTGTTTATAACACACAGGTACAGTCAGGGATGTTGTTTATAAGTCACAGGTACAGTCAGAGATGTTGTTTATAAGTGACAGGTACAGTCAGGGATGTTGTTTATAAGACACAGGTACAGTCAGGGATGTTGTTTATAAGACACAGGTACAGTCAGGGATGTTGTTTATAAGACACAGGTACAGTCAGGGATGTTGTTTATAAGTGACAGGTACAGTCAGGGATGTAGTTTATAAGACACAGGTACAGTCAGGGATGTAGTATACAGTGTGTATACTACACAGGTACAGTCAGGGATGTTGTTTATAAGACACAGGTACAGTCAGGGATGTTGTTTATAAGACACAGGTACAGTCAGGGATGTTGTTTATAAGACACAGGTACAGTCAGGGATGTTGTTTATAAGACACAGGTACAGTCAGGGATGTAGTATAAAGTGTGTATACTACACAGGTACAGTCAGAGATGTTGTTTATAAGTCACAGGTACAGTCAGGGATGTTGTTTATAAGACACAGGTACAGTCAGGGATGTTGTTTATAAGTGACAGGTACAGTCAGGGATGTTGTTTATAAGTGACAGGTACAGTAAGGGTACAAGTATAAAGTGTGTATACTACACAGGTACAGTCAGGGATGTTGTTTATAAGTCACAGGTACAGTCAGGGATGTTGTTTATAAGTCACAGGTACAGTCAGGGATGTAGTATAAAGTGTGTATACTACACAGGTACAGTCAGGGATGTTGTTTATAAGTCACAGGTACAGTCAGGGATGTAGTATAAAGTGTGTATACTACACAGGTACAGTCAGAGATGTTGTTTATAAGTCACAGGTACAGTCAGGGATGTTGTTTATAAGTCACAGGTACAGTCAGGGATGTAGTATAAAGTGTGTATACTACACAGGTACAGTCAGGGATGTTGTTTATAAGTGACAGGTACAGTCAGGGATGTAGTATAAAGTGTGTATACTACACAAGTACAGTCAGGGATGTTGTTTATAAGTGACAGGTACAGTCAGGGATGTTGTTTATAAGGCCCAGGTACAGTCAGGGATGTAGTATAAAGTGTGTATACTACACAGGTACAGTCAGAGATGTTGTTTATAAGTGACAGGTACACTCAGGGATGTTGTTTATAACACACAGGTACAGTCAGGGATGTTGTTTATAAGTCACAGGTACAGTCAGGGATGTTGTTTATAAGTGACAGGTACAGTCAGGGATGTTGTTTATAAGACACAGGTACAGTCAGGGATGTTGTTTATAAGACACAGGTACAGTCAGGGATGTTGTTTATAAGGCCCAGGTACAGTCAGGGATGTAGTATAAAGTGTGTATACTACACAGGTACAGTCAGGGATGTTGTTTATAGTGACAGGTACAGTCAGGGATGTTGTTTATAAGACACAGGTACAGTCAGGGATGTAGTATAAAGTGTGTATACTACACAGGTACAGTCAGGGATGATGTTTATAAGACACAGGTACAGTCAGGGATGTTGTTTATAAGTCAAAGGTTCAGTCAGGGATGTTGTTTATAAGGTACAGGTGCGATCAGGGATGTAAAATAATTTGTCTATACAAGACAGGTTGCCAGTCAGGCATGAACGAGAATTTAGAAATTGTAGAGTTGTCAGGACAGGTACAGTAGTGGAAGTTTCATCACAAGCAATATTAATTTAATAACGATTTCGAAAGTTATAAATATAATTATTTATATAGCACCGCATTTCTTAAATATGAACAATGGTTTTTCTACGTACCATATACCATGTATTTTCAATCACAACGCGGTTATATATCGTCCAGTCAGGATGTCAATCATTTGTGGTTCCATGCATATTATATATATAATTTTTTTGTCTTTTTAGAATTTTTTCTGATTTTCTTGTAACCTATTTTACAACTTGCTACCTGTGTTTAGTAAACTCTGTGTACTTAGTTAGCACATATAAATGAAGGTTTTTGAAAGGAATTTTTTTTTTTCACTACATTAGACTTCCCGTGTGGCACTTGAAATGTTTGTTAATTATTAACACATTTAATTAATTAAAACGCATAGATCAGTAAATTCCATCCGCATATACATGATTCGGTTTATAAATGATTCATCATTCCAGCACTGAGAATAAAAATATGATAATCATGCCGCCAGCGCCACCACCATCACTCCTTAAAAAAATGATATACCCAGCTCATATTGATCTCTCATCATATATTTAAAAGCTTTAATTAATACATCTGTAAATTTTTGGATCCTTCCCTCAACACTGTTGACAGCGTTTGTCTAATACATGTATAAACATTAGCGTTTAATAGCGTTTTGATTGAATTCAATCTACATCTATACCGTAGAAAGTCCTCAGAAATTCTTCTCATATTACTAATAACTAGTGCTAATTGTAACGGGGACCGTTACAGATGTTCCCCAAACGCTCCCCAACTCCCTTTTGGTGCCATATTCCCTGTAAGCTTCATTAAATAGGACAAAATCTATGCATTGAGACTTTAACAACGCCAAGTTCATTCAAATTTCAGTATTGCACACGTGCGCATGTGAATGCATGTGCGTAATGACCATATCATCTTGTCTACACAATCTATATATTTTAATATACTAAATATTAAAGTATTTAATCCAAAAGTATTTAAAAATACACTCATTCAAGTGTATTTTTGATTTAACTCATTTCACGTGCACGCACGTGCATACATCAGCATGGTGTCCATATCTTCTTGTAGACGTCCATTATATCTCTCTATGTTCTAAATCCCACTCCGTTTGGTTGAAAACCAAAGCAGTTATATCTGTTTAAAGTTTCAGCCAATCAGATTACAGCGCAAGTACACGCACCTGTATGCATGTGCATTGCGACCATATCATATTGTAGAAGTTCATTATATCTATCTATGTTCCAAGTCCCATCCTGTTTGGTTGAAAACCAAGGGATTTGTAGCTATTTAAATTTTAAGCCAATCAGATTGCAGCGCACGTGCATGCACGTGATTTTATGACAAATGCTATATATCATGTTGTAGGATATATTATTGCATGGCTATGTTCAAAATTTCATAGGATTTCGTCGAAAAACAAGAAAGATATAGAGACTTTAGTGTCAGCCAATCAGAGCAAAGCGCACGTGCATGCGCGTGTGATCTTGCTATTTTGACCATGTCACCATGTCTATACTACTTATAAATAATCAAATTATGAGTTTCAAAGCATTTCATCAAAAAATAAAAAAGTTACGGCTATATCTATTATATTGGTAATTTCACGTGTTGCACGCGCACGCTCTTGCAAGCACGTGCGCGCAAAATGACCTTGTTTCCACAAATCTACATAACATGTCTACTGACCCTAAAAAGGTTTTACCTACATCGGATGAACAGTTTACAAGATCACTCCCGGACAAAAAAGTACCCAGGAAGAAGAAGAAGAATAATAATAATAAGAAACAGAGTAAAAACAATATGTTCCCCAACTTCGTTTGGGGAACATAATAAGACACACTTGCTGTCATGGAAGTTAAACAAAGTATGTAATCTATCATTATTACTGTGCAGCCAGGTGTTGTTAATCAATCGCGGGCATTCGCGGCTAGTTATCATGACGCTTTGGCGATCACAGCCCTCCACAACGTAGATTTAATTGAAACCAGAATTTTTTTTCTTTCTTCCATATTAACACATTGATTATTTTCATTCAAAAAGCATCCGTAATATTAACGAGATCTAATTTAAATGTTGGTTAATCCGGAAATTTTTGCTCTGACTATTAGTGAACAGGTAGAGTCGTGGATGTCCGGTACCAGCAGTGCCGAGTACAGTCGCGGATGTAGGCTGACAGACACTGATGTGTAAATCGGCTTGCATGGCGGTTACGCTTCGAGGCTAAGGAATCTATTTCGAAGGGAATATTTTGTGAAAGGCTACTTGTGATCAGTAATAGTGAACAGAATGTTGTCTTGGAATATTTTATTCGTGAAAAATGATAATCGATCCTGAAAAGACACAAGAAACACGTCTGAAGTTTGATGATAAGAGGTTGGAGGAATTTCGGTCGCTGGAAAGGGATGGATGGATCCGATGGATTGAGACACTTGTCCGAGCCAGTTAATTTGCAGTTTGATCAAAAACATTCCACGGTTTCAGTTTCTAAAGGCATACTTATAGTAAAACACTGATAAACACGGAGACAATGGCGACAGCTTTACAATGAACTACGAAAACGCCGAGGTGTTTGGCAGCTGTTCATGGCATGATTGCAAAGATATTTTCCAACAGATTTACACATTTATCGTGAGTAAAATTCAAAGATAAAATAAAAGTTTATCATGAAAATTATCCAAAGGTCTTTCCAAAAAATAAAGGATGAACGTTAGAGACTGTGCAGCTGACAAAAGTGAAGAAAAATGTAAACAAACGCTAGGCTCCTACTAGTTTTCTCTATGTACACGGGTTGAATCGATAGCCCCAAAACTGTATGAAATACTTGTTTACATTTAAAATAAAATAATTATCATTATACTTGCTTCTTTTATTCATTTTTGTACATGAAAAGCAAGTAGAGCTGGTCATTTTATAATTTATGTATCGGTAGATATTATTGCGCCGTGTGATTAGGTCACGTATTGACCTCTGACCTCTGACAAACTTCATACAGAATTGAAGATATTTTCTCTCTGTATGTTTATATAATGGAGAGATACCACAAATGTATATATTACCTAAATGCAAGGGGTAGTTGCAGGATAAAATATCCATGGACGTCTTGAACATACAAGCGATCCATGCGTCATTCTTCAGCGTCATGAGTTGCTTACAAAATCCGAAAATGGTGACATCGGTAGAGCCATTTTAGCGTTTTTCCTAATTATTGTAATAAAATCACATTTTTAGACCGGTAGGGGTTACAGATATTGTTAATTTTGTATTAAAATCAAAATATTTGGCAAAGGTATACTGTCGCACAAATGACTGCATGAAATAAAAAAGCTGCGCAAAGTCATGCGCACTCGAATTAGACTCGGCCTCATTAAATGACATCAACGTCTATGACCATGTGACTTTGACTGTGGCCTACATCCAAAAAATATTTTTTGTCTGCAAACTTTAATTTTCGACATAACTTTTGAACCATGAGAGGTAGAGACTTCATATTTAGTATGCATTGTGGCAACGCACTTTGAAAAAATTACGCACTTTGAAAAAAATTTTCAAAGTGCGTTAAAATTGGGACAAAATTAACGCACTTTGAAAATTTTTTTCAAAGTGCGTTACATCTGGGACACACTCAACGCACTTTGAAAATTTTTTTTCAAAGTGCGTTAAAAGTGTACATCACCATTTTTTACCATGTGGACATTTAACGCACTTTGAAAAAATATGTATAAAAACTAAACTTCTAGACTAAGATTTTAGTAATAGAGAGAAACAATTTTTGATAAATATATCTTTCGAAAAACGTTTTAATTTACATGTATTGATTCACCCTCATTGAAACAAGGAGAAGATGAGTATATAGAAAGTCGCTCAGTCCAACTGTTTTTTTTTTCTTATTCATAGCCGTCAGAAGCAAATTGAAAGTGGACCCTCCCCCCAACGTAAGCCCCAATTATTAATACCTGTATTATACACGTATATATTTGCAAAACATTTGTTTGACTACCCCCCCCCCCGCCCCGCGGGTACCGATGCCTATGTTACACCCAAATATATGTATTTGCATAACCGGTGTGACGATGAAAACTTTCAATAAATTTTAGTTTACATTAAATGCATGCAAACTGGAAAAAGAATAAAGTATAGTAAAACATTTAAGAGAGAAAGAATTTTCGAAGTATGGAAAAATATATCAACAATATCAACGCACTTTGAAAAGAAATTTTATTTTTTTCAAAGTGCGTTGATTTGGTCCCAAATTTAACACACTTCGAATTTTTTTCAAAGTGCGTAATTTTTCAAAGTGCGTTGTAACAATGCATACTCCATTAAATAAGTTTTTTCAAATGACCCAAGGTCAGTTACCTTGTGACCTTGACTGTGACCATTATGCTAAAAATAGCTTTTTTGAATTTTGTTGCCGCCGGACGCATAGTGTTTCACAAACACATCTTGTCTGAGGTTACTTTGAAGGGATTTGCCATTGACCCGCTAATAAGTCGGTTCTACTTTTTAGCTCACCTGAGCTGAAGGCTCAAGTGAGCTTTTCTGATCAAAATTTGTCTGTCGTCGTCGTCGTTGTTGTCGTCGTTGTTGTCGTTAACTTTTCACATTTTCCTCTTCTTCTCAAGAACCACTGGGCCAATTTCAACCAAACTTGCTACAAAGTATCCTTGGGTAAAGGGAATTCAAGTTTATTCAAATGAAGGGCCACGCCCTTTTCCAAGGGGAGATAATTATGAATTAAAGGAAAATTAATGGCATTTTTAAAAAATCTTCTTCTCAAGAACCACAGGGCCAGGAAAGATGAAACTCATGTGGAATCATCCTCAGGTAGTGTAGATTCAGATTTGTTCAAATCATGACCCCCGGGGCTAGGGTGGGGGCCGACCCAAGTTTTACATAGGAATATATAAGAAAAATCTTTAAAAATCCTCTTCTCAAGAACCACAGGGCCAGGAAAGATGAAACTCATGTGGAATCATCCTCAGGTATAGTGTAGATTCAAGTTTGTTCAAATCATGACCCCCGGGCTAGGGTGGGGCCAAAATGGCCGACCGAAGTTTTACATAGGAATATATAGGGGAACCTTTTAAAATATTCTTTTCAAGTACTTCAAAGCCATGATTAGTGATATTTATATGAAATCATCTTCAGGTAGTGTAGATTCTAGTTTGTTCAAATCATGAACCCCTGGGGGTTAAAATTCAAGCCCCCCCTCTCAGTAAACCGATATGTGCTTTTCCTAGCGGAAGGGCTCAGGTGAGCGCTATGGCCCCTGGGCCTTTTGTTTTTAACAGAATCGATTGACAATTTCAAGTAATTACACTGTTTTGACTTGGTTTCAATTAATATTATTTTTTCCCAGAAATGACGCCGATCTTAATTAATATTATTTTTTCCCAGAAATGACGCCGATCTTAAATCTTAAATCATTTAACAAATTAGAAATGAATATTTAAGATACAAATAAAATGATTAAAATATACTGACACGCAAAAGAAACGCAACAAACAGTAATATACAAATGTTTGATTTTTCCATCTTATGATTTTCAAAACCGAATAAAGTAAGGCTCAACTCATTTTTCAGAACGTCAGAGATTTGATAAAAATGTTAAATGTTTATCTGTATACTTTACTAAGTAAAATATGACTGTTAAAACACCCCCCTCCCAGCCATTCAAGTAAAACGTGCAAGGCTGTCCTAAACAACAATTGCAGCTTAATTTGTACTATATAATAGGTTCATTAATATCGAGATCTGAGCGAAGGAATGATTCTTTGGCATTTTTGAATGCCCGTTTTTCAAATGATTAGGTCGAATTTTCTCTAACTTAGAGCAGTGTAGCCACCCATGGACTTCCGGTACACGGACTGCCTTTAATGCATATGATACGTAAGACCCTGTTGAGGCGTAATGTAGTGAAATTTCGCATCAGCAATTCTCCATCACCTTTACATTGAAATTTTAAAGTTAGAGCAATGGAAATGCGTACATTAGCCATTTTCAAGTAGCCTTAGCATCGTTACGGGAAACGAAAGGAGAGTTTATTTTTTTGAAATATTGCTGCACTACTTATGATAAACAGTAAAAAAAAAAAAACCTTAAAACTTCATAACATTGCCAAATGTTTTGTTAAACATGCAATTTTGATTTCTGTTAAGCAGACTCAAACTTGACTTCCGGTTATGGTTTGGAAATCGTTCAACCGTTAAATTACCGATGTTTACCAAATTGAAGATATTCATAATTTTAAGATACAAAATTCTTTATTGTACATAATTATTTCCCCCTAAAGTTGGGTGTTGCGTTTCTTTTGCGTGTCAGTATATATAAATACTTATACTTTATGTTTAATCTAAGAATACATGAATGATTATATATATGATTATGATTCGTCATGTAATGATGTAAATATGTAATAGATATCGTTGCATTCAATTACCGATACATCATCAAATTAAAGTTCTGCATGTCTAGTGCTAATTATTGATTTTTAGATTAAATCTAAAGATTAAGCATCTCTGTCTAGGATTATTGTAGGTAAATGTATAATGCGGACTTCTAAGAATCTTTATTACCTAGTATTCTTATTTCTGAAACCTATTATTAAAACGGATTAGATAAAGTAACACGTGCCACGTTCCAGAGAGTCTTAAAATTCCATCTCCTTGTTAAAGTAGAAGTAACTTTCTCACATCTGATATACTGTGTGAATGTTTTAATTCATTAATCTAAATAAGGGTGCTTCCATGATAATTAACTTTTTACAACATCTGAAGGAGAAATTACTACCTGGCCAACACACCCATGAGTCCATGACGTTGTTCTGTCAAAATGCGTCTCTGAGTCCTTGTCTTTCAATCGCTAAGTCTGTGAACCACTAAGAAGATTAAAGGAACATGGAAAAAGTTTCAGCTGAAAATTTATTTTTCCGTTTTTTAATAATGTTTGGGAATACTTATTTTTATTGGTTATCAAAAGTTTGAATTTCGAGATACAAGACAGATTTAGAGCTCCAAACCTTTGTTATGTAAACAAGGCCCGTTTCATGTTTTATTTACATAGGTTAGATATACTAATACATGTTCGTTCAAAGCAGATTTTTCAATAACGAACGTAATTTTAAATACGATTCGACAGTTTCTAGTAATAAATTGAATCTTATTTTGTTATAAATATGATATTTTCTATATGTAAACAAAAACAAGACACGAGCCTCGTTTACATTATAATTAATGATAAGTTGTGTATCTTCTATGTAAATCAACAAATGATGTTCACATTTTTGCTGATCATTTGAGTTGCCATAATTAGGAATTTTCACCAAAATTAGTTTCAAAAAATAGTTGAAAACGTGCCCATGTCCCTTTAATTGAGAACGCAAAATTAATCTTTACATCCTCCAATGTACATCCCACCTCTGGAATTTCCAATGTCCCTATTTTTGCCCTTTTACGATCTGGTATTGCTTACAACTGTATATGCTTTCTAAGGTTAATCACCGTTCGTTATCCTCATTGATAAACGGCGTATCTTGGAAACTTTTGGCTCAAGTTCTTTTGAAACTGTCTGTATAAACATATAGGAGCAAATTTTATTTGAGTAATTTTGTACAAATGGTACTTTTTATGCCTGGTATATTTTGTTAATAACCGATTTCGTTTTGTAAAATAATTTTAATGTGGAGATCAAAACGCTAACTAGCACTATGATTCATCATGCACTCATGTTTTGATAAAGGATACAATGTATTTTTATTGTATTGTTTTTTATTTGATTCATAACTCCAGTTATAAACATCAGTATATTAATTTCAGTGTTTATAGTAGTTTCGATCTAACAAGCTGAGAATTAAATTATCATTGGATACCTTACTTTAACTTAGATATTTTCGGAAGAGTTTTATAACTTACCCTAAATTTGCAGTCTCAGAATTATAATACTTTCCTAATCTTTGAAGCTTATTGATTCTGACATAATTTTTCTACGACTTATGCATTAACATATTGTGTAATATACTGCAAGTTTCACGTTTCTATTTTTACAGAGCTAGGGTGTGTCTCGAACGTCAATATTCCATCGTCAGGCATCGCAATTTTGTCTTAATTAAAGAATAATAATTGATATCAAAATCACATCACATGATATTTGATTCATTCTTAACTATTTAGTTTTGCTAATTTCTACGTAATATTATATTGCTTCTCAACTGTCTCGTCGACCAAAGACAATGGTAAATGGGAGATAAAAGTTATCATTTATCGTACTCAGTTGTCAAATTAAACATTAAAAAATATTTAAACTTTTCAGTAAACATCAGAAGTGGGAACAGTTACCAAGGAGAAATCAGCACTCATTATCGACCAAGTTATCAATTCGCAGGTCCTTTGGCCGAGACAGTAACTTTGTCAGCAAATACGACCTATCATTAAGTCAAATTATGAGGAACTTTTCAGACTAATTGTCTGATCATTATTTACACACTGATTTATACGTTTTCCCGATTATGGCAAGGAGCACACAGTGGATGTTACCGGTCGTCAAGGATGTTTTCTTCTCCATGGCAGTTGAACTCATCTCTGATATTTTATAGGTTTGTGTTTGATCTGCTCAGCATTTATATTTTTTCATATAAGGTTTTCAATAAGTATTCATCACTTTAAGTGGACTTTAAATAACGGTGTTTTTATATGGATGTTATGACAATGTCGATAGTGTTGGGAATTTTTCCGGGCCACAGTGTTGCAATGCAAATGTGACATTTAGATGTATCGACAAAGAATAATCAATTAACAATTATTTCTCATCTTTTGTCGATGCGATATATGAAAGTGAACTTGAAATAAAAGATACATGTACCACAGGGTCCGATATATCTGTTTCT